>NW_024041973.1:0-39305 GCF_014851395.1 Micropterus salmoides | reverse complement strand
TCTCTGTGACTTGAGCCAACTGGCCTGATTAGAAAGAGAAAGAGATGTAAAGGATGTGAGCGAGCAAGAGGGTGTGTGTGTGTGTGTGTGGTGTGTGTGTGTGGTGTGTGTGTGTGTGTGTGTGGTTTGTGTTTGTGTGATAGACAGGAAGAGGATAGGGGATGAATGGGGCAGGTGTTGCTTATTACACCCCTCTATATGCTTTAGGCTTAGACAAATAAAGTGTGAACTGGTATTGAAGAATTGAAGCAGCGAACAAGCACACACACACACACACACACACACACACACACCACACACACACACACACATGACATCTTGACTCATCCAGCAACTGGCTACCTGCTTGTTTAGAAATGTGTGTTTGGCCAAATATCTAAAAAAAAAAAAGAAAAAAAAAAAAAGAAACATTAGGAAATTTAGGATCAAAATAGCATGAGTGATGGCTGTTCACACACATACAGACACACAAACACAAATTCTCCTCCCTGTGTGACTAAAAAACAGAATCCCATTTACAGCCCCATGTGATCCTGAACACGAGTGACATGCTTACTGAGAAATGTATAATATTTTCCTCCGGTGCAAATGAGATTCATCTGCACCTCTAAACATATCTCCCCCACGCTTTTGTTAAAACACAGCCAAGCAAAGTCTCAAGTTCTCCAGCGCCTAGTCACACACACACAAACACACACACACACATTGCATACACACAACATGGTCAGCCATGGCTCTTCTTCATTCTGGTTTAACACCCGTGAAGATTTCATTTTCTCAAAATGAATAATTCAGGGTGACTCTCTGGTTGGCTGTAAGAGAGGAGAGGAAAGGAGAGAAAATGAAAGGAAAGGAGAGAAAAAGAAAGAAGAAATCAGAAGAGGTGAGGAAAGGAACAAAGACTAGAGGAGGGGAAAGGAGAAGAAAGGACAGGAAAAGAAAGGAAAGAAAGGAAGAGGAAAGGTCAGGAGAGGAGAGAAAAGGAAAGGATAAAGGAGGAAAGGAGAAGGTGGCAGGACTTTTGATGAGGACAGCTGGTGTCAGGAACTTTCCGATTCTCATCAGACTTGATTTTTGTGAGCTGCAAATGTTTGAGCATGTGACCTCTTCTGTCTTTCCTTTCTTCACCTCTGCTCTCACAAACAGCAGGTAATGACTTCGAGTCTCTGTGAAAGGAAGCAGCAAAATGGCCAGAAAGAGCTTTTTTTGCCTTCAATGTTCACTTTCTTTTGATGGCACTTGTATCTGCATTCTGTACACACTGCATCTGCAAACAAAAAGACAAGCAGAAAAAAATAGAGACAGCGTGCCAGGACAGGTCACTAGCTCTGACAGGAGTCAGTTTTTAAGTTAATATTTTTTAGGATTTTTCTGAAAAATAAAGGACAGCTGGGAGATATATGTTCAAACATACACTAAGCTATCCAAGTTCTGAAACTATTTGTCTATTAATTGAACAGAAAAATAATCTGCAACAATTAGGTTTTCTGATTTTATATGTTTTACATCTATGTAAATTAAATATCTTTTTGTTTTGGACTATTGGGGGGACAAAACATCAATTTGGATAAAAATGTGAGGATTCTTTTTCTCCATTTTACGACATTTCATAGACCAAACAATAAATGGATTCAATCTGATAAATAAATTGAAAAGAATCATCCGTTGCGGCCCTAAACCAGATAGAAAATGACCATGACCCTGATGGTCCAGGTTTCTTTTTCTTATTATAAAAACAAAAGAAATAACAAAAAAACAGGAAATGAGACGTCCTCCTTCTATCATTGCCTCTTTCACTTGCTCCAAAATGGCATGACAGAGTTTCCATTTATGTAATCTCCCATTTTCACTCCTCCGCCCATTTCTAAGACTCTATCACTGCTTCTAAAGCAGTAATTCTTTCACTATCAAATCTAAAGCAGCCCTTTGTGCATTTAACTCCGTCCCTTGGTCTTTCTTGCTCAATATTCTGCTCTGCTCTGCTCTCTTTGGTTCAGTCGCCTCCCATCTTTCCTCATTTCCCTGCAGACGGGCTCTGTAACCCACAACCACAGTCATGAATGAATGTGCTGAGCAGGGTATGACGTTTGTTTAAAATCATATTTCTCCCATTACCTCTAACGCCCCCCCCCCAAACTCTCTACTCTGTTTTCTGTCATAGCCACAAGGATTGGGGGTGGACAAAAAAGAAATTGGGATCAATTTATACAAAGAAAAAGAGAAAGATGAAGAGAAAATGCCAGATCTAATCCAGGCAGTGTGAGAGACACCAGACACTTTATTCACTCATGAGGGAAAAGGAATTCACAGCCTTATATTAAGAAGAACATCTGATGGTGAAAGGAACTCTGCACTGTGACACAACAGACGTCGCCACTTCCAACAGCAGTTTGCACATGTGTACCTATGATACTACATACAGGGTGCATAGAGTTGTGACGCGGGAGACATAGAAACACTGGAGTCTCCTGGATAACTGAACAATAGGTTTTTCAAGGCCAAAAGCTTCACTCTTACCAATTTGGTTTGGTGGATGGCGGTCGATTAATACTACGATACCCATGAGCCTTGCACCAATCAGAGCTGTAGCAAATACAACATGATTTTGTTTATTGCAATTGTGAACAAAACACCATAATCACGCCAAAAAATCAAAATAGTCCCACAATCTGAGTTGATTGTGGGGTGGTGATGGAGCAGTGGATAAGACGCATGCCTTTGGTGTGAGAGACCCAGGTTCAGTCCCCACTGTGACACGTCCACCAATGGACCAATGCGTACAGGGTCGCGAGGGGCTGGAGACAATCACAGTTTACAGTGGGCGAAAGGCGGGGTACACCCTGGGCAGGATGACTCAACCAAAATAGTTTTATATCTATTCAAGCTTTGGAAGTACTCCAACTGCTCAGTCACAGTCACTTAATATTGTCTATGCACAGAAATTATTTTTACTTCAAGGAAGGCTTTAAATATTTAAAGGCATACTTAAGATAATTTCTATTTGGGGGAGGAGCAGGAAGTGGATTTCTAGTGGAGTCTGTCTTGTTGCTCTGAAAACATCTCAACTTAATTGACTGGCACCCCCCCCTGACTGGCACTGACCCCCCCCCCACACACACACACACACCCCACTGTGTGCAGCGAACACACCAGTGACCAGCAGCATTACAAAAACAACCTTTGACTGTCAGCCCAGATTAAGGCCAAAGTTTGACCCTCAAAGTCTGGCATGCAACCTATGCATGCAACACTGACAGCTAACCTCATCTCCGGTCCAAGGTTGACTGACAGCTGTCAACGCCCTGTTTCCCCTCACCCACCCTGCAAACAGCTATCATCATCCATCTGTAGCAGGACTATGTCTCCCCCCCTCTCTCTCCTTAATCGCTCACACTGTGTAACAACTGCCTGTAGTTTTGACCTGGGTCAGTTAATACATAATCTGCTATCTCCAGAACTAATATGCCATAACCCTCCTCCCCCTTCATCACGCTAGGCCTCAGCAAGTTAGAAAATTGCGGCTAGTATGTCACGCAGAGCAGAACTGACCTAAGCTGGCACCAGGTCGCCTGGCCAGAGCCCACAGACGGAAGCCAACACACTCTTCAGGATGGAGGTTAAAGAGTGGAAGTCCCACAGTGTCATATGCGGTGATTATGCGGGTGTGGGGGGATGGGGAGCGAGTCCTAGTTAGGCATATAAAGGCGGGGTCCTGCTCAAGGGTATTTTATGAAGCATAATATACTGATGTGGACGGAGGCAAAATAGTACGTTTAGAATGCGGATGCAGCTCACTACTGTAACTAATGAATTGTCCGAGGTTGTCAAAATATCAGGTGGTATCATTAGCTCATAACTAATTGGATTCTAAGGATTGCAAAATGTGTTAATGCTGCTATTACAATATCATTTTTCTACCTGACAAAATGGCAATATGAAGGCTGAATCATATTTTGTTGGGTCTAAAATGCATATAATACTTTCTATTTTTATTTATCCCACATGAAAAGAAGTGAATATGATTAATTAGCACTTTCTTCAGGATCCATTAGATTAACCAGCCATTTTGTTAAAGTAAAAAAAGTAGCAACATGTAAATTTGCAGCGTTCTCTGACAATGCACCAACCCTTTAACCAGAAGCAAATCTGCCTACGATTACCACCAAAACCCACGTTGCCTAGCAACATACAATTTAGGAATATGCTTTCAGAGCAGCTTTGCGGCTGTGTCCATTAACAGATGAAATTACCAAAGTAACAAATGTCAGCCACATGCAAATGAGGTCTACTCTGCTGACTGTGTATGTACTAACAATGCAATGTATGCGTATGTGGCAGACTTCCTTTCCAAAGAATGTGTCCGACAAAACAAACTGGGGATATTTTAATATCTGCTCTCTTGGGCCTAAAAATCCCAGAGAAGACTACAAAACTGCCTCGGTTAAATTGTTTGTTCCCGGTCTGCCTTGGCCCCCATTAAAGTCCATTTCGACCTACTGGCTATGTGTAGTAGTTCACAGAATCTCACGGAATATCTGTGGATTAGCGCAGCAGTGGAAATGAAGGATCTGAAGGATTAACCCTCCCCCTTCTCATTACAACCTGCACAGAGAAAATGACACAATCACACATCGGCCATCAGCCCTGTAATTCGATTTTATCTGTCCAGTGATGCTGCTAGTCAGCCTCTGGTGAGTGGGTGTTGATGGAGAAATCAGCACTTATTGCCCAAAATGTTTGAAATATACTTTAATCAGGTCATGGGTGTGTGAATGGGTGAGAATATCATTTTATGTAGCAGCTTTAATAGGGTGTAAATGATTCAGGGGAATAAGGATGGATTGACTGAATGCATTTTATTTTAAACTGGAATATAAACGTGAATTTGGGAGACTAATCAAAATCCAATAAATTCAGCTTTTTTAAAAATCAACCAGAAAATGAAAAGTTTAGTAGTCAATGAAACTCTGCCTTTAACCTCCTTTATACACCAGTTTAAATGTAAAGTCTGATCTCGGTGAGAAAATTTGTTCAAGAAGAACTAGATGAAGCTAATTGCTATTTCATGAAGGTCAGTGGTACACTTTGACAGCAGCAGGACTAAAGGAAGGCTGTTTAGCCTTCCCAAGCTACTGTTGCACCCTCATTATCATAATGCAATGAGACATCCATGTTTACAACAACAGGGCTTGGGGGCTGTGGGGAGATGGTGCATGGCAGAGCAGTAAGGACTTCATCAAAAACAGCTGCAGTTACGATGATACCACAGCTAAAGAGCTACATGTGACCAATGCTGCAATCACCATTAAGCAACTTTATGAATGCTGTAGTTGAGGCAGACTAATATATGATTTTGAAACGTGGCCTGCGCTTTTGCACCAATTATTTAACAAGGGCATTACATATAGGCAATAAGAGCTAAATGAGAAAAATATATATCTTCGCAAGGAGACTATGACTGTCACAATCACACACAGGTGCACACTACTGCACACTACCGCACATGCACACCTGGACACCTCATGTTCCCAGACTGTTAACACTACTGCACACAATATCTGACTTTTCTGGTTAGAGAAGTCTTAATGTGAACTGTTCACACATAAACACAGCAAGTGACAGACTGTAACATAAAGACAGTGCACATTTGTTAAAATTTAAAGGGTATCAGAAAGGGTGCTGACAGCTGTTCCTCCCAAATCCTCTACATTGCGCCTCATCAATGCCATGTTGTGTTGTATTTAATGGGGCAATATGTCATTTTGACAAAAGAACTGCACTGGATTACTGAAATAACAAAGGACTCCGTACAAAGTATATGGAATTCTCACAAATCTGGCTCTCACAGAGATAAGCAGACAAGAAAGTGGGATGCAAGTATAATTTTAGGAACATAGCTGAAAGTAGGACGGGGATAGAAAGTTTTCCTTTTATGGTTTTAATCATGATCCTGACAACAGTTTTGGAAAAGAGATAGGCAGCAACATTTAGATTTTACTCCACTGGCCTAGATAAGAAGAAAAGACACATCATTTATCTATTGTTGATGTAATGAGAGCAAACACAGGAAAGCAAACAAATGACAGCACTGACCAGAAAGATTAAACGATTTCATAAAATGCTCTATTAACATTCTCATTGTGTTTGGACTTCCTTTAGGTCAAGCATCATGCACCACACACCAGTAGCCACATTCAGCTAAATATATCTCATATACCCCTCAGCTGAATGATGGTTGCACAAACCAGAATACAAAAAAAAAACCTCAACTGCAACCTAATACTTGAGTTGCTTTCAATATACTGAATGGCAAATGTCAACCAAATTGTGAAAACATAATATGATTCTTAATAATGAAGCAATACCACTCACTATCCAAAGCAATGAGAGGAATGGGATATGGTGTCTTACATAAACCATGCCAAGAAATGAAGAGCTCTGGCACAAATCAATTTTCTTATCCATTAAAAAACATGTGAAAAAGCCAAGAGAAAGCAAGGCCAAGTGTATCAAGATATCAGACAAACAGCAGATGTTAAGGACAGAAGGAGAAAAAAGGATTTACTTGTATCTGGAGATGCCATAGAGGACACGATGACTGGTGGACCTGTGCGTCGACTTAGCTTCTGGTTAGCAACCAGGGCACCTTGGCCTTGGCCTGGTGCACCCATAGGGACAAGGGCATTGTCTGCAGGTCCCCCACCCTTACGCATCAGCTGAGGACTGGGGTGAGGACTGTGCATTGGTGACAATGGCATTAAGTTCCTGTCCCTCTTCATCAGCTCCATGGGCACTGTGTAATTGGTAGAGTATGCTTTCGGTACCTGTTGCGGTGGCTGTGGTAAGGCTGGCAGGGACATGGGCATTTGCTGTGGCATACCTGGCATGGAGTGAATTGACCCTGGTATGGCAGGCATTGACCCAGTCATCTGATGTGGCATAATCTGCATACCTTGCATGGGCATCCCTGGCATTGTCATCCCAGTAGAGTACGCAGACATGGGTCTTGACTGAACAGGCATAATGGCTCCAGTGTATGGCCCCGGGGAGCGAGGTGATTGACCTGGGTAGCCCCCAGAGGCTTCCAGGAGATGCTGAGAGGGGGCACTGTTGGGCCTCCTACCCATTACTTCTCCCATTCTTGGGGAGATGGTCTGCATGGCCCCAGGGGTCTGTGGGGGCATCAGGTGTGGGTCCACAGTCAAAGGCTGTGGAGGATGAGATGGGTGGTGGTGCTGCTGCTGGTGGTAGATGTCTGAGCGATGGCTAAAGCTATTAGAGCGGCCACGCATGGGTGTCTGAGGTTGGGAAGGCGCTGGCAGAGCCTCAACGGGCCGCTTGCAATTGTGGACCAAGCGAGACAGTACACGAGCCTGGCCGAGGTTGGGGGCAACAGTGCGCACATCGTTGTCCTCCATAACAGCCAGCATGCTAGTGGAGTCAAATCCCTGCTGGATAACTGAGGAAATGGTGCTCTCTGAGAGGCCTTCATTTCGTAGCAAGGCAAGGAACTCAGGATCAACTATCCTCTTGGGTTCCAAAGGCAAAGGTGTCCCTGGGACAGTCGGGGGAGGAGCAGGAAGTGGAGAGGCTGGGGGAGGAGGGGCTGAAGATGGGGCAGCCTGCACAGGGGTTGGTGCAGCAGGGGCAACTGCTGCGTTCTGCATTAGTGCAGGTGGAGCAGGGAGTGGAGCCGCCATAGTAAGGTTAGGGTCAGAGATGGCCATAGTTGGTGGAGGTGGCAGGGACTGTTGCAGATGCTGCTGCAACTGTTCCTGCTGAAATTGCTGTTGCTGTAACTGCTGCTGTTGAAGCTGTTGCTGTTGTAATTGTTGCTGTTGAAGTTGTTGCTGCTGTATTTGTTGTTGCTGAAGTTGCTGTTGCTGTAACTGCTGCTGTTGTATTTGTTGCTGTTGTATTTGTTGCTGTTGTATTTGTTGCTGTTGTATTTGTTGTTGCTGTTGTAACTGCTGCTGTTGTTGGATGGCATAGGGTGAGGCTGTCTCTTGCCTCATAATCATACTTTGACTAGCAGGATCTACTACTAGACAAGTAGCACCCTGCTGCTGCGGATCCAATGGGCGGCCATTAACATCAGTATAGACTGACTGAGAGGTCAGAGGTGGAGGCTCACTGGCATACCGAGGAGATCCATGCTCCATACCATAATGAGCAGGAGACGGGTCTCGGGAGGGCATGCGCTGTTGGCCATCTGTCATTTTGGCAGTAACAGCACCAGATTCCCTATAAGCCCGATTCAACTCATGAGCGGTTGGAGGAGGAGGAGGAGGAGGTAGAGGCGATGAAGGGGCTTGAGGTCCAGCTCTCCCTCCCTGACCTTGATCCCACACAGCACGAGCCCCAGGTGTCATCCCAAAGTGAGAACCTGACCTACTGAGTGGATGAGGAGGCTGGTGTTCTGGCCGGTAAAAGCCCTCAGGTGGCCGGGGAGTCATGGCCGGGTCATGGGAATAGTATTCCTGATGTGGAATGGATCCTCGATGAGCCATGGGTGCACGTTCGTAGTGGTTTAGATCAGGCACAGAGCCCTTCCTCAGCCCCCGTGGGTTGTGTCGCTCTGCGTAAACCTGTGAGTAGAGAGAGTCTTGGTAGGAATACGGGTCGCGTTTCAATTCTAGGTCAGGTGGCTGCACTCCTGGTGGAGGCTCGTACCACCCTCCTCCCTCTCCGTATGACAGAGAGCTCCGCCGGGCTGCTACTCTTGCCTGCTGCTCGTAGACACTGTCAGCCCTGTCCCACTGACCCTCATTCCCCCCTAATGTGTCCCAACTGTGGGAGCGACCAAGACTCAACTGTTTGTTAGGGACAAGCATTGGCAAAAAAGGAAAAAGCAGAGAAAACGTTAACAGAGGGAAAACAAAAAACAAAAATCCACTTGTAGCTGTTTTTGAAAGTTCTCTTTCAAATCTTCATGTACTGTAGCTGTGGGATGAAGAGATGGAGAAGGAGAACAAGAAGAACAAGCAGAAAAGAAGATGAAGCAGGGTCTACTGTTTCACCTGATATCAGGTAGTAATATTGTAGGTCCGTACTATCAGGTGACTCCCCCTTTGGCTGTTGGTCCTTGAATAATTAATCTCTGGTCATGCTGGCTTGTTGTGCGCGAGGAAAGAGGACACCACACACAAACACATCACACCAAACCACATCACGCAGTACATTCTAGAGTTAGCACACCTACTCCATGGAAGCCACGGTAAAAGGTTGGATGCTTGAGATGGCCACGAAACGTTGATAAAAAAAATGAAGGGAGGGGATAGGTTGGGATGGGCAGGGACTTCTACTAATCCAATAGGGTTTATCTCTCTCTCCCTCTTCTCTGGGACATTTTACTTGCTCTGCCGATTGCTATGAGGGATTACATCTAAATAAAGCCTGTTTAATTCCACTTCCCACTATGACGTCATGTGAGCCAGATACAAGCATATCTGGTGATGATGATGGTGATGATGATGGTGATGACGATGCCAATGAGTCCACAAGTCCACCCCCACACCCCTCGCCCTATTTCTGAAGAGTCACCTACCTGAAGCTGCTGATGATGTACTGTCGTCAACAGGTTTCAGGTTTTAGTTTGCCAGATTCACAGTGCAGGGAGGGGAGGCCAGGCAAGGTAAGGCACACAGCTTCAATGAATACAAATGAAATACAGTTCTCTCTGCTAAGTCCCATGTGCTGTCAGCAAACATCAAATCCACTGTGATTGGACACTAATCCTCCAGGCCCCATGCTTGCAGCAGAGCCACCACGCAACTGCTGCCCAACTCAATCTGAAATGTCCTTGATGCCTTTACGGCGTTCACTGTCCCTGCCCCAGTCTTCTTGATTTGAGATCACTCTAACTGCTGTATCTATTTAACTTGAGGACATTGAAAATAATGCATGGATTGCATGAAAATTTCAGAATGCATAATGAAATCCACCTGCAATTGTTGTCCTATTTGTCCTCTCAGTCAAGCAATGATCCACTGAAGTATCAAAATTGTCTGTGTTAAATGCAACACTTGTAAAGAAAGTCAGAATCTCAAAAATTATTTTATGTTACTACATGAATTCTCACTATATGCATCTTACTGTCAGCACAATACAGAAGCTTCCCCCACTTTCCCAAAGCTCCTGTGATCTCCTTCACTTAGAGGAGCTATGTAATCTGGATTTGCCTCTTTGCAAAAGTAAAACACTGAGGGAGTGTGGTGGGTGTGCATCTGTGTATGTGTGTGGAAGGGGGAAGGGTTCTTTTTGTAACAGCAGTTAATCCAAAGCACCTACAACCTTTGCCTTACAAAAACACTGTGCTTGTTGAGCTGACACTCAATAGCAGCTCATAGCCTTAGTGAAAAAAAGTGATTCGCTATAATGCTGCAGAATGTTACATTACACTTCAACCATGAGTCATTCATGAAGATGTAATCATTGGCATACATTTATCATTTAATTTAACCAAGGCGATGTTCAACATATGACTCAGAGGGTGTACCTGGCTGCATGTCTCAGCTCATGTCACTGTGGCTGAAACCTGATCCCCTCTGCAGAGGATCCCTGTTTATTAATGCATGAAAACAGATGTAAGGTGAGGAAGTGTCCATTTCCATCCAAATCTAATCTCAGAGCCAACCATAGCGAAGGGTAGGAATACATATTTTAGTCTATGAAAAGAGTCTTGTTAATATCAGCATATTGAGAAAAGTTCTTGAATATCTTACAGAGGGCCCGTGGAAACTGTGCAGGCATGTGTCTCGTCGGCACTAAAATCTTGTTTAATCACAGTTGTGTAATTAGAGTAGGAAGAGATCAGAGAGGGAGCGGAGTATTCTGCTGTTTGCACAAGATGACAGGAAAAAGCTGATGACAGTGGCTCAGAAAACCAATTGCGCAGATGATGGAGAACTTTTTTTCTCTTTTGGTAAGGTCATAGGAACATTAGTCAGCTTGATGTAAAAAAGGAAATTAAAATGGGAAGGAGCGGAGGCAAGAGCGAGCCCTCACAGGGATCTAAGACTGACTGTAAAGATGAATTATTAAATCTAAGCTGAGAGTTGGAAAAAATAATAATTTTTTTAAGCCCATTTTGATTTTATCAGTCGGGGTTGTGCTGGTATAAAGTCACATTTTACAGTTATTTCAAATATGGGCGTCATTCATGATGACGTCACATGGTCTTTCCTGGTTTTTATTTTGAGGTGATATAATACAGAAATTATTTTCCTGGATGTCAAAATCAGAAAACATAAGTCATTTATAAAAGTCAGACTTCATATCATTCTTAATTGCTATAGATATCACTGTTGGGGTAATAACCTCTTTTTGAAACTTAAAAGTAGCTGCACAAACTTAGGAGAATGTGTTCAGAGCCACTATACACACACACACACACACACACACACACACACACACACACACACACACACACACACTCCATGTCGAGGGCAACAGCCTACTATATGTATACGCGAGTAGATGTGATCCCCTGGCTTCTCTCCCCAACCTCATCCACTCCTCTCATTTCATCTTCTAGCCCGGCTCTCAAGAGACTCTGACTCTCAGCAGATCACTCATCCCCATAAAGTCAACCTCAAACAGAGAGTCAGGGGCAAAGGTGTGTACTCAGAGTTTGCCGATCTAATCCTGACAGGAAAGTAAATCGCAGAGTTCTGTTTGTCTCAAACAAAACAATGTTTGACTTTCAAATTCTAATGTTCCTCCATTTGCCATACTTGTCAGACTGTGCACACAACGCCAGAGTCACTGTAACAGAGGGATTTAGGAATTAAGCTGGGGATTTTGGAACAAATATAATACCACCCCAGCAGAAGCTTATAAAGACCTTACATTGAAAAGACTTGACTGGTGAAAATTCAAACCGGGTAACACATGTAGAAACCTCGATGCAAATGTTCTTTTAACTGCTAATAGATTTTGGAAAACTTTACTACTACTACTCTACTTTACCCTGGTACAGTGTATTGCTTTTTGTTTTACAGGATTACGCTCCTCTTAGTATTAGACAACATTGCATAAAGACAGACATGATGTACAACAGTCAGATCTGTGCCAATCTGTCACACAAGACGCTTGCCATTGTTTAATAAACACTCTACATCTTCCTGTCACTCAGGCCTCGCCGTCCCTGCCTCTACATTAATATTACAGCTAAGGCAGCAGGAGAGCCAGAGGTGTGTGAGTGTGCTTGTGTGTGCTCGCTGGTGCATGTTTTAACCATGTAAAATGGTTTGCATGCAAATGTTGGAATCAGAGGGTTCACATGCAACAAGCGGTCATTTAGACATTTGCTTGTCACTCACCCTCACCACTCCATCTATCCACCCACTCAGAGACACACATACACAGAGTGCACAAAGATATTTGGCTTGCAAGATCCTGGATCCCCACTCTGCCTTTTGACCCTGTTCTGCTCATCTTCTGACATACAGCAGAGACGGCAGCGGCAACGGCGCTTCGTTATTGTCCCTCTTCATTCACACGCGCAAACTGCAGCTGAAGCCTTGGCCTCGGTCTGACGTGCATAAATGAATAAAAATCACACGGTAACTCAAAGTGAATACTGCACTGCAACAGAAATAAAAACAACTGTCTCCTACAGTGCGACACGTCACGTCCTCAAGGCATGATTTGAATGTTAAACACACATTGACTTATGCATGAGCGTGGGGCAGGAGGCACTAACTGGGGATGGGATTACAATGCCACTCCTGCTGCAAAGAATCACGCTGTCAGATGAATTGTAATGCACACTTAACAGACATTATGTACATGGCTGCCTTGTACACAATTCCAGTGGGATTATTTGTCTCTGAAAGCATCTCCATAGGATCTAAATGGACTGAAAAATGGAGGTCCATGACAATCATATACTCGATTTGTGTAACTTTCTGAATTGACAAACAGGCAAAAGCCCACAATTTTTTCAGGATTTCCTGTATGTCAGCTACATTAAGGAGAAATCCCATGATCCCACCACTCTGGGCCATCTTTCATTGAACCTCAAGCCCAATACAGAGTAGCCACATGTCATTATAATACTTAATGTCGACTCGTTGATGAGGAGTTCATTTTGAAATTAGATTTTTCCAGCAACTTATTTCCAACTTCCAACAACCACTACATGCCAGCCCAATCAAAAGCAAAATGCAGACACTGAAAGAGAAAGGAAAACCATACCAGAACATTTCATTCAAGGTGTGAGCAAGAGACAGTCACACTTTAATGGTAATAATATCACCATCACACATGCAGCTTTGCTAAAAAATAATTATAATTCACTTTCAAAAACAACAATTTCGACCATTTTTCTATCTGCTATTTTTCCTCCCTATAAAAGGGGTCGTGTGTTTTCGTGAGGAGCCTGGAACAAGCCCGAGGGGGGGTCAGACCCAGAAACCGCTCCGATGACTTCATCCAAGAGCTGGATGCCAGAGCGTGGGGAGGCGAGTGGGAGGGAGGGATGAAAGCAGAGAGGTGGATGCAGCAGAGTCTGTGTTGAAAAACTCAGCATAAGAAGCCCCCCCCACCGCATCTGGACACCCCTCCCTTCCCCTCGACAGCGTCCCTGGTTGTCCTCTCTATTTAATATGAAAAGTTCTCTTATTAAAAAAAAGCTTGCAGGTCTGTTAAACATGACAATAAATAATACACAGGCTAAGTTTTATGGTATTGTAGCTTGCATGCTACAGCATTATTCACTGTTCACTGTTTAAACATGTCCTCCTGTTGTACACGTGACAAAACAAGATGCATTATCAAGCATTAACATATTTATTTAACTGCCAACTCAAACACTTGGAATTGCCATGACAAATTACACTACCCCACCTTGTGGTGTTTGCATCCAAGCACAGATTTACAACTTGTAAATCAACATTCAGGAACATGCTGTTACCGCGACCTAGTTCACGTCGCAGCGCCGCTCACATCCCATCTCTGCCCAGATCAGTCAGTTAGCTCTGGCTAAACGGCAATGGCAACGACTTGCGCTGCTGCCCAAGCCAATGCATGCTGGGTACACAGATGGAGTGGACAGAAGGCGAGACAGAGAGAGAGAGAGTAGAGAAAAGAAAAGGGGGGAATAGGAGAGTATGGGAACTGATGCTCACAACAGATGTTTGCCACAGTTCCCTTGTTGCAGTTACACTCTTCTTGGCACTTTATCAAAGCCACAACAGAAGGAACAGTTGTACCATATATATTTTGAAGCCGGTATCTAAACTAAACAGTGCTGTTAGGCTGAATAGAGAAATGTGTGTTTGAGGTTGATAATTTGTATAATCAATTAAAGCTGACTTTACTGATGGATTTAATTCAAACAAAATCCTTCTGTGTTGAAACAATGATCTGAGTAATCAATTAGCTGACTGACAAATAAACCAAAAATACAGTAATTATCAAACATTTTTTAATAGTTTCCCAGAGTGCTTTTAGCAGTTCTTTAGCAGGAGTGAGCCACCTCTGTCAACGTCATAAAACGTGTTTACACTTTCAATTCATCATCAAATTAGATTGATCATTCAGCAGGATTAAGTAGTATGTTCCCTTCATGCTACTCACAAAACTAACGTTATATACAGTAGATGGGTGAATACAGTGGGTACAGAAAGTATTCAGACCCCTTTAAATTTTTCACTCTTTGTTTCATTGCAGCCATTTTCCAAAAATCAAAAAAGTTCATTTATTTCTCAGTAATGTACACTCAGCACCCCATCTTGACAGAAAAAAACAGAAATGTAGAAATTTTTGAAAATTTATTAAAAAAGAAAAACTGAAATATCACATGGTCATAAGTATTCAGACCCTTTGCCGTGACACTCATATTTAACTCAGGTGCTGTCTATTTCTTCTGATCATCCTTGAGATGGTTCTACACCTTCATTTGAGTCCAGCTGTGTTTGATTATACTGATTGGACTTGATTAGGAAAGCCACACACCTGTCTATATAAGACCTTACAGCTCACAGTGCATGTCAGAGCAAATGAGAATCATGAGGTCAAAGGAACTGCCTGAAGAGCTCAGAGACAGAATTGTGGCAAGGCACAGATCTGGCCAAGGTTACAAAAAAAATTCTGCTGCACTTAAGGTTCCTAAGAGCACAGTGGCCTCCATAATCCTCAAATGGAAGACGTTTGGGACGACCAGAACCCTTCCTAGAGCTGGCCGTCCGGCCAAACTGAGCTATCGGGGGAGAAGAGCCTTGGTGAGAGAGGTAAAGAAGAACCCAAAGGTCACTGTGGCTGAGCTCCAGAGATGCAGTCGGGAGATGGGAGAAAGTTGTAGTAAGTCAACCATCACTGCAGCAATCCACCAGTCGGGGCTTTATGGCAGAGTGGCCCGACGGAAGCCTCTCCTCAGTGCAAGACACATGAAAGCCCGCATGGAGTTTGCTAAAAAACACCTGAAGGACTCCAAGATGGTGATAAATAAGATCCTCTGGTCTGATGAGACCAAGATAGAACTTTTTGGCCTTAATTCTAAGCGGTATGTGTGGAGAAAACCAGGCACTGCTCATCACCTGTCCAATACAGTCTCAACAGTGAAGCATGGTGGTGGCAGCATCATGCTGTGGGGGTGTTTTTCAGCTGCAGGGACAGGACGACTGGTTGCAATCGAGGGAAAGATGAATGCGGCCAAGTACAGGGATATCCTGGACGAAAACCTTTTCCAGAGTGCTCTGGACCTCAGACTGGGCCGAACGTTTACCTTCCAACAAGACAATGACCCTAAGCACAGCGCTAAAATAACGAAGGAGTGGCTTCACAACAACTCCGTGGCTGTTCTTGAATGGCCCAGCCAGAGCCCTGACTTAAACCCAATTGAGCATCTCTGGAGAGACCTGAAAATGGCTGTCCACCAACGTTTACCATCCAACCTGACAGAACTGGAGAGGATCTGCAAGGAGGAATGGCAGAGGATACCCAAATCCAGATGTGAAAAACTTGTTGCATCTTTCCCAAAACGACTCATGGCTGTATTAGATCAAAGTGGTTCTACTAAATACTGAGCAAAGGGTCTGAATACTTATGACCATGTGATATTTCAGTTTTTCTTTTTTAATAAATTTGCAAATATTTCTACATTTCTGTTTTTTTCTGTCAAGATGGGGTGCTGAGTGTACATTACTGAGAAATAAAATGAACTTTTTTTGATTTTTGGAAAATGGCTGCAATGAAACAAAGAGTGAAAAATTTAAAGGGGTCTGAATACTTTCCGTACCCACTGTATAATAAGGGCATCCAACGATAATTATATCCTAGATGAATCATTCATTGTTTTGCCTATAATGTGTTTATGTATATATAAATAATTTCCCAGAGCCCAAGGTGATATATTCCAAATACTTATCAGTGTAATATGAATATAAGTGTGTTTTTGACTGTTGGTTGGACAAAACAAAGGACATCCAGATGTCACCTTAGGCTTCGGGAATTGGGATGAGCGAGTGTTACCATTTTCTGACATGTTACAGACATTAATAATTGATAGACATGAGTTTGCAGCCCAAGTTTTGACCTTGCATGTCCAATTTGAAAACCACAAAAATAGAACATGAAAGCAAAGGGCAGTGAGTCACATCTGATATCCGCAATGGTAAAACATCCACCATTGCCGGGAAATCTACATTCCAGCACCGTGACTACTTTTGATGGGAGTAAGCAGCCACACTTGATCAGCCATTTCGAATTTAATTTAGGACAGAGGCATGGCTCAGTTAGCCACTCATCACAATGACTAAAGATGTAATCAATGCACTTCGCTGTGAAACAAGTATTGGATTGACACAGTTATCCTCAGAAGATAAATGGAGATTAGGGAAGCTTCTCTCGCCGTCTCGCCAAGTGCAACACACAACGGCAACGCAATCACAATCACTCGTCCTTGTTTTTGTCGATACACATGATGCGAACTTTGATATCTATTTCACGCCTCAGTCCAAACACTCTTATATATATAATAGTGGGTGGCTTTGACATTATGGTGCAGAACATCCCATGCCTCTGGTTTTGAAATACCCGTTTTATATGGTTGAGCAGATTTAACGGTACCGTGAAAACAACGTGATTCACCACCCTCTGATCTTTTAACTTCCTCGATGTGAATCACCCTCTTCTGCACATTTTTAAGAGCAGCTGTGGTGACTAATTGCACCAGGAAAAAAATTCCCCTTCATTTTTGAAAGAATGACCTCACTGGTGATAAGCAGAGGAGACATGGACACTGCTGAAGGTCTTTAGGGCAGATCAGAAAATATTTTGATGTGATGTTTAACATACAGCCTCCTTAGGCAATATACAGTCGTTGTTCTTGTGAAAAAAAAATAGAGGGAAAAAGTCTTTCCAAGCGAGCAGGGTTGGTGGTTTGGAGAGTTTTGAGATGCCACATGTGGCTCTCATTCTGAGGGTGGAAACAGACAGCATCACTGCTTCATTTAGGAATCTATTATATTGTGTTTCTCAATCTCAACGGGATTGTCCTTAGACATGAACAAAGAGGAATGGTGATACTTGATACTCTGAAGAGTGTTAATGTGATATAACTCAGTCTCACTGAGGAAATCCTATGGTTTCGCTAAGAGAGAGCTTAAATGAAACTGGAACGTCTATGTGCTAGACCTAGGCCTAATTCAAAATCTGACATTTGAAATATATAATACTTTGCTGCTTTTCTTTGTTTTATATCACTCTAATTTGAATATCCTTGTGTTTTTGTTTATTGCTTTGATAAATTAAGGATTGTCAGGATGTTACCTTGGACTTTGGGGAATTGGGGTGAGCAAGTTTCACTATACTCATGTAGCAAAATCAAGTCAAAGCACTCACCAAATACATTTTTCCGAAAAATAGTTTCTCTCATTTTAGGTAGTTCTTTTCACGCGGGTGTATGTTCAAGGGTTAATTTTTCTGATAAGATTGCTTTTAATTAGTTATTTGATTCTATAAGAGAAATCATAGGATGCTCTACGTAATGTTAGCTACTTGACAATAAAACTCTACAGTGTAACATTCAAAATCGCAATGACATTTTAAATAATGCAAATGATTAAAAATACAACCCCATGTATTTACAAATACAATCATATAATTCCTTCCATTTTGGATGTTGAGGTGATTATTTTGAATATCACATAGGCCTAATTGTTTATTTAATATTTATGTTTTGAGCCGTCTTTAACAAACACCATTCCCATGAGCCCAAGACTGTCGTAGGTTAAACGTCACTAGTTTGACAGACAGAGGCCTGTCAGGTGACAGGCTTTGAGAATGGACAGAGAGTGTAAACATTTTTGAGACAGCAGAGACAGCAGTCAGAAAGTTGACATTAGAAGAGAGCGTGGGTACTGCAGGTACCGTGAACACATGGGTTATGATCAGGGTCTGCTTGAACTGAGCTAGTTTAAACAACGTGTCATCAGGCGATGTCTAAAGGCAGTCTCAAGGCACTCAAAGGACAATCTCTCCTGGAAAGCATTCATTGTGTCGCACTTCTTGGTACGCACAAAAACTGACAAAAGTAGCCTCCAATTATGACATTGAAAAGGTGTGGGGGGATGTTTGAAGCATACTTACTCCTTTACAGTGATATACTGTATAGTGCAGGAGAAAATACAGAAAGTAAACCCCAGGAAGTTGTTTCACTTTTCTGCAATGAGTTCTAGAAGCTAGTGAAAAAGGAGATCACAAAAGAGTAATCTTGCACTATACAGTACAGTATATGCATCACTGATGAATGAGTGAAGGGTGAGTATGAGTTTGGGCACACAAACACACGCTAAATAAGCATTCAGACATTCAGTGGCTCCTGTTAGTGGTTAAGTAAAAATATGTGTGAGGAAAAAATGAAAGGAAAATCTCTTGCTTTGTCTTTCTATTACACACACACATAAATGCACATAGCCACCACACAAATCAATCCCACTATGCGATATAATCAATCCCAGGGCTCTGAGGAGTGCTTCACAAACCTCCTACTTCTCCAGCAATCTGGAACCATCAAACTCAAGTCACATTCAGCCACCAACCCAAACTCCCCTAGAACACACACACACAAACACACACAGCCTTTCTCCCTCCTTAACAGCCTTCAAAGCCAAAGTTTGGAGCCTCGGCTGGTCCCAAGGCTCCCTTTTGACAGACACAAACACACAATATGCAAAACGATCCCACTGGCTTTTCACTGAATTTGCAGCAGCAGGCTGAAAGGCTTAAATACTAGTGGAAATTGAATTTCCATAGAACAGTGGAGGGAATCTTTTATGGCTTCAACATCAACCCGTGCCACTAACACACACACACACTCAAAGTTACATGTGCACACACAAAGACAAAAGCATCCCACAACCTAAATGATCAATTTCCAGTGACCTACAGATGTGTGGCCATCACTTCAAATCCACATAAAAAGCAGAAAGCAGAGATTGAAAGACAGGAGTAAAGGAGTCTGTCTCACCCTCACAGATCCTGTCCAGCCGCTGCCGTTTCACTTTATGTTTGTCGACCAGAGCCATCCTGTTACAGCCTGTAATGTTCTCTCCCCTCTTGATTTCTCTTGATAGCCACCTCTCCTCCTTAAGGTCTCAAATGCTCCAATCCCCCAGAAGTTAGCTGGCTGATGTTTTATACCTGAAATTTAAGAAAGCAGGAACAAAGATTATTCTTGAAAGCCAGTCTCACAGTTCACTGTAAACATTTGCAGATTATTTATTTACTTATTTTTCTTTCGTAAGCGACCATGTACTGTACAATATTTAACATAAATCTTTGCATTTGATGTATTGTGCCAGAGTTATTCGAACAACGCAAAAACCAATACAATTCAGAGTCAGTGGTTACAGTGGGTTAACATTATTAAAAGATGAGAAAGCTTGATCATTTTCAGTCACTACTGCATGACTTAACGCATGCTAATCATGATTTCTGTCTTCCTGAAAGTGTATCGCAAGAAATACAAGAATTGTCATCTGACAGCAATCATGCACAGCTGTCTCAAACCCTGGGCAGAATCACTGAATTGTCATGCTAAATTAGACATTTACCTTGCAGAAACTCAACCCTCCACTAGAGGGAGACTCATCTCAGTGAGCACCATTTATTTAATTTAATGAAGAAATGTCACTTCTGCAAACGGAGTTCCCACACTGAGTGGAACACAGCAAAAAACAGACAAACACAGAGTGAGTGAGTAAATGAGGCATTTTACCAATCATTTATGTTCAGTCACTGGCGCTCCTCTAAAAAGAGCAATCATCTAATTGGTTCCTGCTGAAGCCTAAGGGAAACGGCACACTTTTTTGGGGGGGGGGGATTGACAGAGGAGGGGCAGAGATAGACAGAGGAGGGGCAGAGATAGACAGAGGAAAAGGCACACGAATGCACACACACACAAAAAAGACACAGAAGCAGAAATGTAGGCTCGAGTGCGCACACACACACACTCTAAGGGCAGCGAGTCACACAGAGGAATGTGGGTCAGTTAGTCAGCAGACAGGAGGAGGTTGTATCAGCAGAATAAAGACATGAAAGAGGGCTGGTGGGAGGGAGAGGAAAGTACTAGAAAAACAACGTCTGACAGGATGAGTACAGGGTGACACCATCTTCCTCCCACATTTTAACTGTATCTCTTTCAGCACTTTCACAGTCATAACCCTACCCGTTTCTTTCCATATTTGCATCTGGGTCCGGATCCTAGAGTGCTGCACTTTGAAAATGGCTCTCACTTGACTGTTTATATGATGATCCATTGATATTTGCGCAGTAATTGCAATTGTAACTGTTGTGTTTTGGTGGGTTGGAGGACAGGCTGAGCAATTTGGCTGAATGATGAATTGATGTTGCATTTTTATTTGGCCAGCTGTTGGGGCATTTTACCCAGATAGGGGCAGGAAAGGGAGGTGGTGCACTGCAACTAAGGGAATTTGAAAGAAAAACTACTACAGGTGGTAAGTTTCTCTTGCGTTCAACACACCATCAGCGCCTGTCTTTTCTCGACAAAAACACGTTGCGTGCCTTTCTTTAACCACACACATTTCTGCTTGCTTCACCAGTCAGCTGTGCTTCGGCTTCCCACCTCCACAAGGTACGCCTTCCTGCCAAAGAGCTGAAGACCCACATGTGGGAGTTAGAGGAGAAGTAATTGAGCAAGAAGAAAAGCAGGAAACAGTCAGTCAGAGGCGGGGGAGTCACACCGCCTTGGCTATGAATAGACTGGGGGAGACGAGCATGGGCATCTCCTTCTCTGTGCTGCATGAGCGGCAACACTATAGGTCACCAGTGCATCTGGCCCTTTATTCATTATAAACTCTCCAGATATAGATTTCACTTCCTTGACAGATGCCTCAGAGGACAAACAGTAATATAGGCTACTCTAGTGCACAGGGTTCATGCAAAACAATGTCTCAAAATTGAAATTTACAATAACATGTGGCGGTTATACAATATCGGGATGGGAATAAAAAGATGCTATCCCAATGCAATATTGTGCAGTCCACTCCAACTAGCTTTCTAAAGTCATCAAATTTTGTAGAAACTGCTAGGATCAGCTCTCTGATCATTTTTAAAAGTGGTTTTAATATAAACAATTATTTGA
Source organism: Micropterus salmoides (assembly GCF_014851395.1). Lineage (NCBI taxonomy): Eukaryota > Metazoa > Chordata > Actinopteri > Centrarchiformes > Centrarchidae > Micropterus > Micropterus salmoides. The sequence goes on along the minus strand of NW_024041973.1, from coordinate 17,695 downwards.
ATTAGATTATGAAAGTAAAGGCCAGGTAATAATTCCAAATGAACATTTATCTGTTCACCAACGTGTTCTGTGTTGGGATGACAGGATCATAAAATGTTATCTGGTGTCCGAATTAACATGACTTATAGCAAAGTTTTTGTTACTATATCATATATAATGCATAAAGCTGAACACAGAGAATTCCACTGCACGTCAATTTGATCATCATTTATATTTGATTTGACGTATGATATATTGTGTTGATCATATTACGATGATGATTTGACATTATCACGAGCCATATAATGAGGTGTGCATACTTTTTTGTCCACAACATATAATTTAGCTTGTAGTATTCACAAGTAGTATCAACTGATTTCAATATATTACACTTTGTAATAATACAACCTCAACTAAGAATCTGTCAACTGTAGTATTTGTCACTTATACGTGATGTAACTGAAGTCATGTATCCCCCAAACCTCTACATTCACTCAGAATCACAACTATGCTCGTCTACACCTGGAATCATTTCAAACATCACATTTCATCATTTCTGTTCTAACTGGTGGTCTCAAATGAAGGGATGGCAAAACCCGCCGGCTTAGAAAGAATGGCCCGCTCAGCAGTTTGAGAGCTACATTTGACCAAAATCCCCCAATCTGCGGTATACATGACTTCATTTCCATAAATTAATTCCAGAGATGTGACTCATGTAAGAAGGAGATCCACTCCATTTCCAGAGAGAAAAGTCGACTCCACTAAGCAGGTTGAAAAGTCAACAACAACTTTCAGAAGAGCTCTCAGCCAGAGGAGTGCCAGAAGTACATAGGAAGTACAGTTATCCTGCAGCCCTTAGCACCATCACTGCCGGATTGTTACTTGACTAAGTGCTGTTATGTAACTTAACAATAAGGGGATTGACATAAGAGAAAATATACATGCTCAGTGCTGGAGGACAGGAAGAGAAACCGAGGAGAAAGTCAGACACACAAACACACTTGAACACAAACAACAGAAATACGCAACTCCAGGGATTGTCTGGCTCAGTGTAGAAAGGGCAGGCACCCTGCTCAACACACACAGCACAATGTTTGTGGATGGGTAGTTGTGTTTGCAGGTTCCCTGACAAGTGTCTGAATGTTATCAAGTCAGATCGTGACAAAAGTAGATGTGGTCTGATCTGTTAAGTGATGCAAACCTCACAATATTCTTGGTAATAAAAGTTTTTTTTTTTTTGATGAACCAGGATTGTGACTTTGTGGGCTGAGAAAAACATGTATTAAATGTTTTAGGGGTTATAGTTTCATTTATGACAAAGACATCTCACATTCAGTACACACCATTTCTTCAATATAGCCAATCTGCAAATGTTATTTTGTAATTACATCTTGCCTTTCTACTTGGATGCATTTCATGCACTGTTGGACTCTCCACAGTGATTGCAACCTGCGGCTTGCCATAATCCCTGAATGAGACAATTTTCAAGTTAGATACTATATACAGTGTATCTAGATTAATATACTACACTTTCATTGGTTTGTCCTGAAGTATCCCGTACAATGAATGCAACACCCAGTTTAGTGATTTAAGCTATTAATTAAGTTTTATGGTAAAATCATTTTTCAAGCACAAATGTGAAATACTGGTTACTGATTCCATCTTCTCAAGTGTAAAGACTTTCTTTAAACTAAATATCTTTGGGCTTTGTGCTGTTACTCAAAACAAATTGTTTTTGACATTTAATCGACTAAAATATGAATCAAGAATTAAAATAAGGTGGAAGTGACCATCACCAATCAAAAGCAAAATACAAAACTGTCTCTTACCAGCAGTAAGAGAGTGCTCACCAAAACATTTTTCCCCACCACATACATACACAACATGCACTACTAGCCAATTAAAGGAAATCATTAATGTCTGGTCAGTGTGACTGTTCTTCATGTTACATTGCATGATTTTTGAGTAATAAAGCCCTTTAAACTCTAGAATTTCACACTGTGCTCACGCAGTTGCATGTTTGGGCTTACAGAAGTGTTAAGCTGCCTTGTAAAGCTTTGACTTAGGTGTTAATTTCAACAAATAGCTTAAATGCCACATGATGGACCTCAAAGATAATTTCTACACCATAAGAGCGGTAGATACATTACTGGCACAGAGCTGAGCCACGGCCAAAGTTAAGTGCTTTGTAACTGAAATGTGGCAGATGTACACCACAGATGCGCTACCACAGTTCCTCTACTGTGTCTCAAAATGACACAAACACCAGTAACATTTTCATCAAAAAGCCATAAAAAATAAAAATAAAAAGGTGCAGCGCCAGGCGTTACATTGCATTGTTGCAGCTGTTGCATCACTCCAAGAGGGTATGAATTCATACAGTGCTTCTGACACCCTGTATGTCAAGACATTTCACAAGCAGATCGAGCCAGTTTTACACTTCTCTCTTTCAACTCTTTATGTTACATCTCTTTCACTTTTGTACTCCTTTTGTGATGAAAAGTACATAACAAGGCAGGCAGCCCAGGAGATCTTGTTTAGGTCGGTAATAGCACAGAAGACAGAGAGGGCGGGAAGAGAACGCGAAAGAGAGAGAGGTCTTTTTCTGACTGAGGCCATCTCTCAGAGGAGCTGTCTCACCAGATTAAGAAACATGTGGGTTTGGCTAAGGGTGAAAAGGCACAGAATGAAGTAAAGCTAGCTTTGACTTTGTCATAATACGTGCCTAACTGAAATATCTGTGGAGGCGTTTACTACAAGGAGTTTTCATCTTAAAAAAAAAAAACATGTTTTGCCCTTGACCTCAGTGAACGAGTTTAACTATGTGCACTTGATGACCACCAGCCCATTCACACACAAAAGGGACCGAGCTATACAAGTATGGGTTTGTAGTGAAAGAATTAAGCTGAAGGGGATCCCGGTGAGATTAACTGGAAAAAACTTTTTTACTTGTGAAGTTTATATAAAAAAATCCAATTTCTTCCCTCTGGCAAAAATCTCACTGTTTTATTTCTTTTCCATCTTTTACTGTTTGAATATCTTTGTTTTAAAGGCAGCTTTGTCCCTGCATGTGACTGCACTTAACACATCATCCCTTTGGGGGAATCCTTCGACATTTTGGTATTTGCTCATTCAATTTCTTGCTTAGGGTTTAGATTAGAAGATTGATTCCACCAGCCTGTTAGCTTAGCTTAGCATAAACTCTGGAAACAGGGAGGAAGCACCCTGGCCTGGCTCTGTCTAAAAGTAACACCTGTCTACCAGCACCTCTAAAGCTGAATAATCAAAACATTATTTGTTTAATCCATACCAACCCCCCCCCCCCCCCCCAAAAAAAAATTAAAAAATGAAACCTAGCTGCCTCTCTTGCACATAACCACTCATAAAACCACAACTTGACGTTTTTACACTGTCTACACTACACTGTCCTTTAAACAAATGAGATATAATGTGTTAAGAAGTGAGCTTTATGTGCGCTAAAGAGCAGATGTGTTTACTTTTGGACAGAGCCAGGCTAATGGTCTTCTGTTTCCAGTTTTTATGCTAAGCTACCTGGCTTCTGGCTCCAGCTTTGTATTTACCAAACATACGTCAGAGTGGTTTCAAGATTCTCAACTAACTCTTGGCTAAAAAGAGAATAAGCGTATTTCTCATAATGTTAACTTGGTCCTCTAACAACTGAATGAATGTGGTTCAATGGACACTAGCTGCAGTAAAATCTCATTAATGTAATGTGTCATAGGACAGGGATACCTTACAGTCAACAATTTGAGGAAGAATTGTGTAGCAGCTACCTAAAGTGACTGCTTAAGAGTCTATGATTTATGTCCCTGAAAGTGCAAGATAGCAGAAAAAGACGAGGCAGAGAGGGAAGGTGGTTAAGGTTTCTCTTCTCTCATTAATCGAATAGTTGGGGCTCCAAGGGGCACATAAAGCTGTCACTCAGACCGCTGATTTACACCATCCTCCTCCCTGCCAGCCTCTTTCTTCCTCCAACTCTCCCTGTCTAAATACAACAGTTACTGACAATTACAGCTCTCCTCTTTCTACCTCTCAATCATCCTCACCAACGCCCCCTCCCATGTCTGTCAGTCCATCTGTGCCTCTCCATGTATCCTTTTACCTCCTTTTGCATGTCCTGTCAGCCTCTGGCAAATAGCGTCCTTTTCATTCCCCCTTTCTCCTTTACATCGCCTTTTTTTCTGAACCATTTTCCCATCCTCCCCCTCCCTCCTCCTTTCACTTTTTCACCATCTTTCTCTCTCAACTCTAAACGAAATGAGACTGCAGCAGCACTAACTGCTGACTTGGGCTAATGCACAATTTCGTAATAATGTCTATTTGTTTAAGTCACCCAGGAAACGCATAATGGTGACATTATTGTGCACGGCAGCCTGTTAGCCTAACCCATTGAGGCTTTCGGCGTGGCCTGCATTCCTCCTCTCTCCAGCTCCTTACATCTAATGAACTAAACAAAGTCTGTCATAAAATCTCCACAGGGATAATTGGCAATTTTTTTTGCACAACACCGCTACAAAACACAGTCCACTGAAGACCAATACAGAGTCCATGTTTGAATTAGATAAAAATCATTGCAAACATGTATCTAAATATTACGCTTAATGCTGGGTATCGTTCAAAAATGTATCTAATAACTTAAATACCTTGATTTCGCTACAGTTTCCTGAATTTTTTTTTTCCAATACCAATTTTATAAAATCCATTTTTAATAAAGAAATTTACATTACACTAGGGCTGCATGATATTGGAAAAGACTTACATAGCAATATTTTTCTTTTCTGCGATTTATATTGCGATATGAAAAAATACAGGAATTTTCACCGGATGACTTCAAATGCTCTATTTGAAATGAAATAAGCATCCTAGAATTTTTGGGTGACTTGGTAGGTCTGAAGGCTTTTTTTGAGCATTAATGCAGTTATACATCAACCCCCTGAGTCCTTTACAAAAGTTTATTTTCTTTTTGCAACCAAATCCACAGTTTAGGTGGTTTTCAAGTTATTGACGACAGCTAAACAACATTGTTATTGCTGGTCGCTGTGCATGCAGAGCCTGCTTGTCGCTCATTAGCAACAAACTTTGTTTATCCAAGAACCATTAAACCGGATTAAATTATGTTACATCAGACAGATTTCTCTTGTAGAAAACTCATTAAAAATGAGAACCGTGCAAGTTTTCCTTTTGTATACATCAGCAAAAAAGTTGAGGTGGAACTCATGAGCTTATTTGACTTGCTTGACATTGCATTCTTCTGCGATGTGACTATTGCGCAAGGGCACATTGCGATGCCGATGCTAAAACAATATATTGTGCAGCCCTACATTATACAATAATAATCTTTATTTGTAGAGCACTTTTCAAAAACAAGTTACAAAGTGCTTTAACAAGTGTAAAGACAATAATACCCAAAAGACAATAATACAAAAACAATACAAGATAAAAGCATGAAAACATTGAAAAGATTAAAATACACGTTTAAGATAAATATAAAACTAGTAAAATTGAATAAAATAAAAGGGATAAAATAAAGTCATATAAGATCGGGAAAGGCTCTCCTATAAAAGTATGTTTTAAGAAGGGACTTAAGAGTTCACTGACTCAGCTGACCTGATTTCCTCGGGCAGGTTTTTGGGTTAAACAGGTGAAAAGGCTGTTGCAATAATCCAGGCGTGATGAGATGAAGGCGTGTAAAATGGTCTCAGTTATCCTTAAAAGTTAACATTGATCGAATTTTTGCTATATTTCTAAGTTGATAAAAACATGATTGAACAAGCTTTGTGGTGTGCTGCTCGAAATTTTAATTACTATCAAACCAAACACCAAGGTTCTTTGCCACAGGTTTAATGTGATTTACTAGGGAACCAGCAGAACAAATACTGACATCTGCTGGGACCCAATGACCAGGATTTCTGTTTTGTCTGAGTTCAGCTGGAGGAAATTATTTGACATCCATTTTTTAACTTCAAAAAGGCAGTTGTTAAGTGAACTCAGCATTCCAGGGTCTGTGGATCTGACGGGCAAGCATATTGTGTGTCATCAGCGTAAATATGAAAAGAAATGCCATGTTTATGGATAATATGTCCAAGGGGAAGCAGATACAAGGAAAACAAAATGGGTCCTAAGACCGACCCCTGAGGCACACCATATTTAACTGGACAGAACAAAGAGACATAGTTGTTTACAGACACGCAAAAGTTCCTATTTGACAGGTAGGATGAAAACCATTCTAGGGCAGTACCAGAGATCCCCACCCAGTGCCTCAGTCTGTCTAACATGATGTTGTGATCAATGGTGTCAAAAGCAGCACTAAGGTCCGGGAGTACCAGGACTGAGCACATACCTTCATCAGCAGACATTAAAAGGTCATTGGTGACTTTAAGCAGGGCAGTCTCAGTGCTGTGGTACTTCCTGAAACCAGACTGAAACTTTTCAAATAATTTGTTATTTTCCAGTACAGTGAGCAGCTGTTTGGACACAATTCTTTCTAGAATCTTTGCAATAAAAGGCAGTTTTGAAATTGGTCTAAAATTATGTGGGAGGGAGGGATCTAAACCAGGTTTCTTTAAAAGTGGGTTCACGCAAGCCGTTTTAAAATAATCAGGAACACAACCAGTAGATAGGGAGCTGTTGAAAACAGAGATCAAATGGGGGCCAACAGAATCTATTACTTTCAGTAAAAACTTAAGCTATAAGCTCAGACAAGTCGATGGGATAAAACTGGTTAAAACTCTTGCTGGTGAGGGACCTCTGAGTAAGAGGCCGCGGGGGTAATAGAGGCTCTGATTGACACCACCTTATTGGTAAAATAAGATAAAAACAATTCACAGTCATCATTACTTCCAGCTGAGGCACAAGGAGGGGTTGGGTTTACCAGCTGATCCACAGTCTTAAACAGAAACCTGGGATTGTGTTTATGTGTAGTAATGAGTTGAGAAAAATAGTGCGTTCTCGCATCCTTAACCATGTTATTGTAGTTAATTAATAAATCTTTCAGACTGAGGTAATGGACTTGGAGACTGGATTTTTTCCATCTGCGCTCTGCTTTCCTGCATTCCCTTTTTAGTCTGCAAATGCTGTCATTTATCCAGGGTTGCTTACTAGCTTTAGACGTAGGCCTAACCTTTAGAGGAGCAGTAATATTTAGTGACGACAAGCAGATATGATTGAAGTAATCGACCAGATTGTTGGTGTTGGAATCAGACAGGTGTTGGCTTTGGCTCTGAAAGAATGCGCAAAACTTTGAAACACTTTGTTCATTAAAGATGCGAGAACACACGGAGCTTGGTGACTGACTTCAAAGGAGGAAGCTGTTCAAAGACCTGGGAGCAGCTGGAGAAACTGTTTTTACTCTGCGCACTTAACTCAACCTGGATAACTGAAAAAAAATAAAATGAAGAAACTGACTCAATGTCGGTACAGTTTTGGACAATATAAGAATGATGGGGCGATGATCAAATACAGGTTAGCTTCACTGTCTAGCTAACAAGCAGCACACAGTTCACTTATCTATGCAGATAAGCAGCTGGCAGTAAAACAAAAAAACAAACAGTGAGATCCATCTCTGGGAGCAACAGTGTTTTTTCTGCATCCCTGTACGACGTGAAACGTTAGACAGTCAATCACCCACATTATTAAATCTTGGTACAAACATGCTAAAACCACATGTACACACACCAATCACACCGAAAACCTTAAGCTGACAGGTAAAGGCTGTGTCCAAGAAGTAATTTCCTGTTTCCTTTTGACATTAAACAGGATAAGAATAAGCATTTTTTCCTCTGAGGGCAAAAGACCAGTACCAGCTAACCAACAAATTAATATTAACCTTACATAGAACATCAATGCACAGAATTGGACCAACTTCTTTTCAAGGTCACTCTGGGACTGGTGGATGAGACCAAACTCCTTGGTGATGTGTGCTAGACATGATAATGAAAGCACCTTATGATGCTCACTGCTAAGTTGGATGTACACTATGTTTGTTAACTGATATGTTACCATGGATGCTGTTTGGCAGCAAAACACAAGGTGACACAATCGGACCGGAACGAAAATGTATTAAAATAGCAGTATGTTGTGCTTTGGTCCAACCCTGCTTATTTTGGCAGTTTAAAAGTACCATCCACACAGTAATATTACGATTCTGATACCTCGGGTAAGACAGTTTCTCATAAAATGAGTTTGAGTTGGAGTCTTGACGAATAATCCTCATTTCTTCATAAACTCTTATAAATGAACACGTAAGGCATAGTAAAATGCTGCATTACTTATTATCAGACGCCAAAACTGTTCACTCCATCGGTTCATATGACTTCATGCTTTCAGCTCTTGGTTCGTTTGTAAAAAGAGTGTGAACACAAAACAGACCACAACTAAAAAGGCAACAATGCATCATTTTCGTCCTCGATCCAGGCCAAAGGAACTGAACTACATATGTAAAAGCAACCTCACATAACCTCACACATAACACAAACCTTCCCAACAACTTTCTGAGCCTAAAATGCAGATACAGCTGAGTGGAAATTATATGAGTGCACAGGTAGCAGAGCCTCGGAGGTCGGTGCCACGACTTCCTCCAAAAGGGTAAACAATGTCTCAGCCAGCACAAGACAATTTTTGCTAGAGATCATGTGTGTACCAACTTTTGCTCATAAATTAAAGTCTTGACAGTGATACACTGTAGTCTACAGCCTGTGGGAAACTGTAATCGGCTGGTGTCCTCGCCGTCTCACCTTGTCTTTCTCAGCTCTTTAGCACCTCTCCATTCCTCAGCTAACAGCTCATTAACACGAGGCCAGAGCAAAAAAACAGACACCTTATCATTTAGCACAAGTCTAAACAATTTAGTTCCATTTACTCAAAATATCTAACCTTATGTTCACTGATTTCTTAACCTCTCCAGAGTGAAATGTTTAAAACCATTTAGCTGTAACATGATAGAAACCCCAAGGAAAGAGCACAGACGAGCGACAAAAAATGCAATTATATTTTAGGGCTTTGGAATAATTATGCATCGGGGAGATGGAACTTCAAATTCTTCCTTCAAAAAAAAAAAATTAAATGAAAATAGATGAATGTGTTGGAACAGGGCCAATCTCTTAAAAACTCCCTCAACCGCTGGCTGATTGAAGAATGAAGATGACACAGTCCCATTTCAAGAGTAAATTTAGGATTTTCAAAGAAGCACCGAGCATGACTAATGAAAAGAGACTATAAAAACGACTGCTTCTGGGTCCAAAGAGCAAAGTGAGGTTTTGTAAAGGCAAACACATAAGGAGAAGAAAGACAGAGACCACAAATACCTTCTTTTTCATGTCATCGTGATTACTGTCAGTATACGGCAAAATCTATTTGAATGTTGCTCATCGGGTACAACATTACTGAGAAACTTTAGTCTCCATATAATACATAATTGTAAATCATATTCCCTCTGAATAGTTTTAGTCTAATTAGATACACTTGTACATTTTTATGTGTTGAGGTTGGCAAGTGCCAGTTTTAATTGCTGAACTTGATGATCTGTCTTTTTCTACCAATTAACTACTGAGCACCTGATGCATATGCAACAACTGTAAAAGCAATTAAACTGCAAATTAATTGTAGAGATGAGTTCACGATGTGAGTACAAACGCTCATTTTTTGAATGAGCTTTGGTTCGCAATTTCACATTTCTAGATGATACAAAAACACAATACTTACTATGAGAGAGCTTCTTGACCCCACTGTTAATATAAAGGAGCCAGTCAAGCTACTGTAACATCTAATCTTCGTCATGTAAACTCATTTAAAAAACAAAACAAAAACTTTTGATGTGTTTTTCACAGCATATCAATCTACTAATCATGTAAACAAAGTTCATAGATGTAGCTTATTTGTGTCCTGGAATAATGGATTCTTCTTAGTTTTTCACTTTTTAATTACAAATTTTTCAAAGTTTAGATTTAAAACATAGGCTATAGTATTCAATGCTTAATGGGGGATTTCACGTAAAACATGCAGATACTGTAACTCAAAGATGCATTATTTATGGATGGAAGCTGTGCACTTTATTTAGACAAAGGCATTTCTCTCTTGGATGTTTTGCACGTTTGCAGATGTCCTCTTCTATGATCAGGAAATATTTGCAGCTTTCAATACTTTTGAAAAGTATTTTTGAGGTTTGATACCCAGCACTACTGGTAGTATGTCTGTGATTAAATAAACCATTAGCTAAACTGTTCTAGTCAGGTTAGCCTAGCTCCGCTAACATAAATTCAAATGAATCTGTCTAATGGCAGACATTTCTTAGACATATGGCTGTCGCAAGAACAAAATGAAACCTTTTAGATTACTAAACTGTGAGCTGAATATCTTGGGGTGTGCTATTAAGGTCCAGGGCCATTTGGGCTGCTAGGAAAAGCAACTGTGGTCTGATTGCAAAAGGCCAGCTGAACCAGGTACAGTAGTAATCTGCCTAACACTACAAAGTGTAAACACTGTGTCAGGTTATTTTACAGTAAACTACGTATGAGGTAAGTAGACTGTAAGTTAGTTTAGTAAATGGGGTTAAGGAAAGGCCAAGCTTGCCCCAGAGGCCGACTCCCCCGTGAGCTGAATGCCACTGACCTAGATTAATACCAACTGCAGCAGCGCCAGGACTATTAAACACACCCCGGTTTCCTGTATCCAGCCTTTCTGTCTGTGTGTGAAATGATTCCATCTGTCAGTCTCAGCTGGGTTGTGAGAACACCGCTGAATGCTGCTGCCCACACACATAGACACGTATATACAGACGGACACCAAAAAACACAGACATGTCGGCTGGGAACTGGGGCCAAGGTGGGTGTGTGGCTGCATCCAGCCTCCAGGGAGGGGATGGGGAGCAAGACATGAGATAGCAACTGTGGTCATGATGGTGACCAGCAAACCATCATACGGGGCAGTGTTCCTTTAAGAGGCTTTATCATTTCAGCAATGAAAACTAACTGCACAGAACGTCTTGTGTCAGTGCAACCTGAAAAGACCTCTTTTCAATGACAGCGGGGTTTGTGTCTCTGCTCCACCTCTGATGAGTACCATCCTTGTGGTCGTCTCTTTTCAGCCTCCTTGTTGAATGAATAGCTTGCCAATGCATGTGTGTGTGTTTCTGTCTATGTCTGTTTGTAAGTAAGTGTGTGTTTGCCTGCTTTTATGTATATGTACACGGCAGGTTTATTACATTGGCATGCTTTCCTGACCAAGGACAGCAGCTGGTATTCAATAGATACCAAAAATAAGAAACACAGTCAGCCAGCAAAGAAGAGCCAGCACACCCCTCAGCCACCTGTGAGCAAGAGCACACAGAGATGAAAGTGAGGTGGGGGGAGGGGAGGGGGCACAGACGGATTAGGCAATATCAGAGGCACATCTCATATTCAGAGCAAAATAAGGGAAAGAGAGCCGGAGAAAAGAGAAAGGTCAAGGATAAGATTTAACCAAGGGAGAAAAGACACAGACAAGTGGGTGAAATTGGGACAAAAAGCTATGTTCCTACAAATATTTGAAATATTTCAGTGGTTCAAACATCCACTGATGCTGAAAAGACCGGAAAACATATAACCTCTCTTCAAGTTTATCATCATTTCAGCTGCTGTGTACAGTGAAATGAAAACACATTTCATGGCACATTCTTGACAAGATTAAACAACAACAACAAAAAACAACTCCCACAAGAGAGAGAAAAAAATGGTTAAAAAAATAACCAATAAAAATGTGGAATAACAACAATACCACCATAAATTTAATTATTGAACAGTATTTCCCTTGGTACATCAATTTTACCAAAAAAAAAAAATCTTTCCAGCAGTGCTGCATTGACTGCATGTCTGAATGAGATAATGGGACTTCTCAGTTTCTTCATATTCAAATTTGGCTATGCTACTTTTTTAAACTGCGAATTCAGTGTTGCTGTAGGTAAAACATAGACCTCATGCATCAGCAAAATCCCTGACAAAGTAACACCAATGAACTGCAGCTCTGTTATCGTACTAATGCACTCCCCTATCTCCTGATGGCACAAAACTTCATTATTGGAAAAATGTTCACCTTAGGTCAAAAGACCTCAGAAGCTATAAAAAATAAAAATAAAAACAAAAAAAAACAGCACGCTCTTTAAGTCTAGGAACAAAATCCTTTTCAGTAAATTTTATATACAATACGTATACTTAAAAGTTTCTGCTGTAGTTTTAAGATTAAAAAGAAAACATTGCAGCATACACATGTATAATTCCTTAAAATAGCATTTGCTAAAGCTGTCTGAAAACCCCAGGGAAACCTATTTCTAACCTCACCCTGAGTCCCGAGGGGAGAATTCACAGAGGGCTGAGTAGGAGGGACTAAGAGTATGTGGCTTCTCTCTGGCTCAGTGAAACATTAACCCACAGTAAATCCTTTTTGTTCAGGATCAGGCACCAAACATCTCCATATGGGTGAAAATCAAACATGTCTTTGTGCGAACAAGCTGACGAGTTAAAAGCCAACCATCCCACTGAGCTTCTCAGCAGCCGGGAATCAAAGAACTAGCCTCGGGCTCGCCAAACATTGGTATATCCATATTCATAATGGAGATAGCTGAGGTGATAAGACTCCATCGCTCAGCTCCGCCACTCACTTTGTCAACACTTCCACAACTGGTAGCAATGACTAGATAATATGCCACTTTTCAACACAGATGAGTAATGAAAAGCAGGATGACAGCTCACCGTAATAGGCTCTCTATACAGCAACAAGTAGATAACTGCTTTTGTGTGACATTGTGCAAGCAAGTGTGAGTGTGTATGAGCGCTGATGCTCTGTAGCGGTGACCATGCGGATGTCCACTGCCCATTCAAATCAATGGGAAGAGCAGCCTCTCAATTAACAGTGCGCTTTAGGAGTCAAATGGTTTCATGGACTTCTGCCAGATTTCCCTGTTTGGACTCCTGCCAGTATTTATGCAAGCAAAGAGGCTGTTATTGTAGATGCATGAAAGCGTAGACAATTTTAACCTGGACTGTAAGGATAGACTTACAGCATGTCTATTGGCCTAAGGGCCCGGGTACACTGGTATTAAAAAGCCAAATTTCATTCACTACAATATAAATGCCACGTTCAGTGGATTCGCTTGCAGGAGCAAAGTAAATCCACAAACATGTTTCATGTCAAGTTCAACTTTGGTAAACTTTAAACAAATTCACAATAGCCCGCCGTCTTGAGAGCGCCGTCTTTTAAGGGAAGTGAAAGCTAGAGAGTCCAAAAGGGAGATAGCTATTGTAGCTTCTTAACTGTTTTCTTCAATCTCCTCTTGTCTGAATATAAACTGCTCCTAACTGACAATTAGCAAGCCTGCTAGCTCAGAGAACTTATATTCCCCTTAAAACACTCCTTATTGAACAACATTATTACAATACTAAGAAAAAAATGTCAAGGAGAAGAAAATACACAGAAGTATAAAGAGTTATTGTGACTGACAGGCGCCTGCATGTTAGTGGTTAGCTTGCTAGTAGTTTCCTAACTAGCCCAGCGAGTTGTCAGTACGTCACCAAGCTTCTAGACCTGAATATTTTTATAATTTTGCTATGCCACTTTCTCATATGACAATGCCTTAATGGTCTAAGATTTATTTTATGCAATGTTGGTTTAGAAATTAGCCGGACCTTTGACACATGTCATCCCACCTCCCTCAATACACATTTCCTGTGGCTCTCCACTATCAAATAAAACACTCACTCTCTCAAAGGGAGGCTGAAATGGCATAAAATTATAATAATGATTGTGATACGTTTCATACGGAGCTTACCACATCTATGTTTTAAGTAAAATGTGGGATAACAGGCTCAAATTCAATACTAATTCTTATCTCATGACATGATCAATTGTCCCATGTCCACACAATGGAAAATCTAGAGAGCAAGCAGGACTATGAGACCAAATACTCCACAAGCAGGTCAAAGTCCAGGGAGATCCATGGCACATGTAGCTGGCTACTGCTAACAGAACAGCTCATTATAAACCAAGGACCCGACGCCTCACTACAGGGCTGCCCAGCCAGAACCCCAGGGGCCCTGTCTAAGACTAGCAGCAAGCTTGTAAACAAGCTGTTAAACTTTATCTGCATCATAACCATTGCAATAATACACCACAGATGCCAGAATTTCAAAAACAGATTCCCTGAGGGTTTTTTCTGGATATAAGCCTATTCTTTGTGTTGAGATAATCTCTGTGCTGCTATAAAAAAAGAAAGCGCTTATTTATTATAAAAAAAACAAACAAACAAAAAAAACTCCAGCCTCCACATAATCAGTTAATAAAATGAGCTGATACACCTTCCACACCTATTAGAAGTAGCACTCAGACAGTGTGCCTGCATACTGAAAGTGTACATACTGCACTACTCCAGATTGAAACATCCTATTAGCCCCCACATTCACAGAGCCATTAGCATTTAAATATGCAAGAGCAGGGCTACTTTCAAAATGCCATTTTTACTCTGCTGCAAGGAGAGTTCTCCAGTTGTCATAAACAACTTTTTTTCTTTATTCAAGGACCTTTTCAAATGTCAGGGCCAATCAAACACAACACGACAGGTCTCTGGGTGGGAAAAAAAACACAGCTAAGAGGGCAAAGAAGAGCGGACTTATCGTGCATATTCATGTGATTGGAAGGCTCAATGACTGCCGTCTCTGAGAACTGTGAGCAGTGGCAAAAAAAGTTTGTGTGGTAAGAGACAGCTGAGGGGAAAAAAGTATGCTTTTAACTCCTTTCCCCACACCATGTCCAAATGTCAATGTCACAGGCCCACAATGGGCAAAACTCTGTGTGCCCATAAGTGACTCCCAAAACCCCAACTTCAACTCTTTATTTCACCCTCCCCTTTCTCTCCGTCAGCAAATTTGGACAGAAAAGTTTTCTCTGCGAAGTGGTGCTCAGCAGAATGGCAAACAAACAGAGCCATCTCTCCTGGCCAGAGCCCACTTCAGCATTTTAGACATCTCTTTCAGTTTACAGCTTGCCTAACATCAGCAGGATGGATCCTCCTGACACAGTCTATGTCAGCTGGACTGGAATAGGGGCTCTGCCGAGACACAATGGAACCCTTACACTTCCTCCTCGTGCCACCTCCCTCTTGAGACGCTGAGACAGGAGAGAGCGGGCAGGAAGGAAGGAACAAAAAAAAAAAAAGAGGAAAAAAAACAATACATATGCCTGTACTTTCAGTCTGTGTGTAATCCTCTTCAGGAAACTTCCCCAGCTTGGACAGAGGGAGCTGGTATCTTCCTCTCTATCTGTTTCTGTCTCTCTTCCTTCACTTCCTGCCTCTCTTCATTAGTCTCTGGCTCTTCTCTCTGGCTCCAGCAAGGCACAGTCACCAGGAGGACATTATTAGCTGTCAGCATTAACAACCAGCGTAACAGAACAGCAGCAGCAGCAGCAGCAGCGTCGGTTTCATAACAATGCTCACAGAAAGCCTCTTCTTTGCCCTAGCAAGAGGAGCAGGCAGTCAGGACAGCCTGCTGCGTGCAGATGGTGCTTTGTCTCTGCTAGTTCCTGCATAAGTAACACACAGACACAAACGCGAGCACACATGTACACAAGCACACAGAGTTGGAAGACGGTACCACCATTCATTCCTAATCATCTGTGGTTTGCATGAAAGTTAATGGCAGATCTGGCTTTGCCAAGCAAAGGAGGTGAGGTGTGTGGGAGAAGCTCAACTCTTTTATTTATTTTTTTACTGCTGGCAACACACAGAGACACACACACTTTTCTATGTTAGAAAGACAGTGTATTACATCCCTATTAGATCTGCAAACTACACTCCCCCTTCATCCATCCTAATCCTCCCACCTCCTCACTCCATCTATCTCTGGCATAATGTCCATGCATACAGTTGAGAGCAATTAGGACTTCTTTGGAGGAAAATGGCCAGTCATTAAGGAGGAGCAGGAACTCAAAGTGTGTGCGCCAGGTGGGAGGCCATTAGACAGCCAAGTCGTGTGAGCAAACTCCCATTGTCATAAATACAGGGAACAGTAATCATCATGCACTGTGATGTGACTGCTGCTAAGCACTTTGCTCCAATAACATAATGAGTTAATAATTTAGAGAAATGCTCATGTATGCATCCACAACACAATGTACCCACACGGACTATACTATAGGCTACAAACGTTCAAATGATGTGGACTTCTTAGCACAGGTGTTACTAACGACATTAATGATGGCTCTGTTCTATTCAAGTGTTCCAGTAAGTCATGACAGTGAGCCAGCATGCATAATACCAGTATCCTGAAACTGGAAGCTTAATGGAAAATTAAGCCAAAATTCATTTATTATTTACACCTGTGCATTTCCTACCGTGACAGGTCAAAGTGTCTTCTGTGTTCTTCAATTGAACATAATATATCATGTAGAACAACAGAAACTTACTCCGTTTCATTTTGTGGTAAACTGAATATCTTTGAATTGCTGGGCAGACAAAACCAAGCTATTTGAAGATGTCACCATGGGCTCTTGGAACGTTTTGATCTGCCAAAAGATGAACTGAATGATCAAAAAATATCAGACCAAGAACATGTCACACGTTATTAAAAAAAAATTATTAAAAAAGTAAGTTTAACTAAAAGAGAAAAATTTTGAAGAATTTAAGATCAAAGCTTCATCTTAATTGTCTATACGAGCTGCAAGACTTAATCGGGACACTCCCAGCCATTAAACACTTACACTTAGGACCACGATCAGCAGGGAAATGATGCAAGCAATAGTGCAACTTATTCAGTTTATGACACTGGGTATAATACTGAACATAATCCATAGACATGATTCCTCAGGATATGTTTGATTTGACTCAATTAAAAACCCCGTACTATAATTTGCTTGTTTTCTGGCCACTATGCCAGCTGAACTGGAATGACTATTAAACATATTATTTTGGAATGCCGAAGTTTAGTATGAAAAAATTACTTTGGTGCACTTAAGCACAAACAACGGAGGATGTATCTACTTCTCCATATTGTATATATCATATCAGTGGCAGACGAGAGTCCACGCACGCGCGCACACACACACATACATAGAGGGACTGAGAGAGTCCTGTATCTTCTAAGCACACTGTGCAAACAGGCCTTATCAGTGAAGAGCATCAGACACCTGCTGCTGTCTGGTGCAGTCCACGTCTCCCAAAACTATCTCCACAACCACAAATAAAAACGCCTGACTGAAAAGCAACGGAGACACAAGAGAGCGTGTTAGAGCATGCAAGAAACAGGTGCACCAATTACACTAAAGCATTTTAAAATGTCTGTTCTTTGAGACAAAACTATTACCAGACAGCCAGAGAGAGAAGAATAACGAACGTTGTACTGTATCATGAACTGTACGCTCATTGTATGCCTCTGAAGCAAGTTCTCAAAGTGCACTATCACAACACAATCTTTGTTTTCAACATCAACGCCTTAAATAATATGAGAAACACATTTTAGATATCTGAAGATCTGTGTGACAGAAATTCAGCAGGACTTTTAAGAAACAAAGAACACTGTTTCACATTTTATCATGAAACTACGAAAGCAGAAGCTAATTAGCTTAGTTCTTTAAAAAATAAAACACACGACTCTCAAATAAAAAAGCACAGCTAAGAATTACTCAATAAAAAGATGATTTGCAGCCATGTCAAAAAAACCTGCAGTATAAATCCTAA
>NW_024041972.1:0-12970 GCF_014851395.1 Micropterus salmoides | reverse complement strand
ACTAATGAAGGTTATACATCCAGGGGGCACCGCTGCAAGTATATTTCAATCCAAGCTTGCAAATGTGCAATATGTGCCGAATATGTATTCACTGTGAGCCTGTAATTCCTAAAACATATGGCTGGTAATTAGCCGCTGGACTGTTTTCCTTAATTCCTGAAGAATTTAACTTTTTGAGGTTTGAGGCTTTTGTCCAACAGAAGATCCGCACACACACCTACTACAGATGTGTATATAAATTAACTCAGATACTCTACAGACAATGGTGTTACACTTACAGTACAGTATATAAAATACAGTAAGTATACAGTTGCATATAAATGCATTGGCGTGTGTGTCTGCAGGTACTGTATATAGGCCTACTGGACGTGTGCCCTCCTTTTTGTTGTCTATGGATGGGAATCAAAGGGACAGAGAGCGGAGCCCGAGGGGCCTCGCTGCAATGAACCATCAGTTGGCAGGATTCGAAGCGACTGTATAATGAGACAAAGAGTCAGAGTGGGGGGAGGAAAAAAAGCAGAAAAAAAGGAGGAATGAATGACGCGATGGAGGGAGGAGGAAGAAGAGGATGGAGCGTCTAAAAAAAGGGGGAGATGTGGGAATGAATCGGGGCAGAAGTCATGTCAACCTCCTTTCAGAAAGCGAGCCAATTAAAATCAACACAAAGTCCTCGGTTGTGTTCACATGGAGCTCTGGTGTGTTGAGCATGAAGGTCAAAGTGATCCACTTGCATTTGGCTTCAACGTGTCCGGATTTGGTGTCCAATCTTTCCCTGACCTTTAAAGACTACTTCAAAAGTTTGCAGCAGATGGATTCACAGAATTTACTATGGATTGCAGCAACCCAAGATACATATTTTTGAGTATTCCTTTCCTCACAAGGTTTTGGATGACTAAATGTAACCATACGTGACCATACTTTAGAGTAGCGGTTGGCAAATAAGTCTGGCATCTGGCCAAATGTTTTTCAAGCCGTTACATGGCGGGCCAGTCAAATAAATAGATTACTTTTGCACATGCTCACAATAAAATGTGATCCGCATCCATAAACCTATGGACGCTTTTTTCCTTTGCCTGTGGAAATTCAGGGGAATCCAATCACACGTTTTTCTTACGGCCAGGGTCTCTTTTGAATGGCGTTCAGAACTTTTCAAAGTAAAAGCTCTTAATAAACTTGTCATAAAGTGGCACAACCACTTAAGAGGAAGTGATTGTGTGAGTAACAGTATCTGTCATGACTGAGATCTATTTCAGCACCAGCCGCTATCAATTATTTTATTTTTTTATTTTTCTCCTATTAAAGCATTCTGGCCGCGGGCCAGATATTCATGCTGGCGGGCCGCTTCTGGCCCGCGGGCCGCCTATTGCTGACCACTGCTTTAGATTATACCATACAGAAAACAGCTGCTTGCTGCTGCTGGAAACGCTGAGACTGGACCACACTTTCTGTCTAAGTGATGTTTAAACCAAAACTAAGAGCTAAAAGAGGCTAAAAAGCTCAGTGGAGCAGCAGTAACACATTACACAGTCGTTTGATCCACTGTTAAAATAAATCTTAGTTCTATTAACTTCATCACTTAAGTCATCAAGTCTTTTGTTGGTTCATCACTACAAGAGTTATATATTGTTACTGTGAATGTTATTTATATTGTATACTAATGTACGACTACTATGGTACTGTATGTACAATATTAACATGCGACATGTTAAAGAAAACTGAACATAATTTGTAGGAGATCCAGTTGAGATTCGAGCAGTGGTAGGAAAAGCACTCATCCTTTTCTTAGGTAAAAGTAGTACAAAAGGAATATTATCACTGATGCATCATCACGTAGCCGTGTTTTAGCTTTACAGCTGGTGGAGGTGGAGTTTTAACTATTTCATAAACCATTGGGTGTTTTAATCTATCTGCATCATATTTCATGAAATGATCTTTGTAAAATCTTAATTTGTAAAGTAACTACAGTACAGCAGTTTTCAGATAAATAAAGGTATATTTTCCACTGAAATGTAGTCGAGTAAAAGCTTAAGCTGCATAAAATAGCAATGAAGCATCAAAATCGTACTTAAATACAGCGCTTGAGCACACCTCAACTGAAGACATAAGCAAAAAACTAATTTCTCCCAAGATGAATAGAAAACGCATCTTCTTGACAAACTTTGTTTATGTCACTGCTTTTATTTTCCACGTTAGAAAACCAAGGACAGCTGAACAGGACTTTCTGTAAAGCTCTGTGTGTGTTTGTGTGTGCATGCATGTAAAAGTCCAGTTTGTCGGCTGCCACAGTGTCAGTCTCTGACATATTGCATTCGTCTCCAAGAATTTAATTTCAAGCTTTTTTGCATTAAAGTTTAAATAAAGTACAACATTAAAATAGACCCCCCTCCCCCCCACCCTCTGACTTGCTACTTTTTTTTTTTTTTTTTTAATATCTGAATATAAAACCACAAACATGGGAAAACACTGTGGCACTGCCAGGTGAATTATGCATTCCCCCAGAGCCTGGCTGCCTGGCCCGACGCTGCGGCTGCACTTCATTAACTATATCCACTCTACCTTTCTCTGACAAATTCAATAAATGTTCATCTGGTTCCAATTAGGCCCTCGTTAGCAATAATTGGCCTGGTATTTACTAACAGCATTACTCAACACTGGTTGGCGCAGGCTGGGCCGGTCTGATCTGAGCCAGGCTACACTCAGCCTTCTGGGTATGTTAGTTACCTGCCAATCGTCTGTGCCCCGGAGAAACCTACTATCTCCAAAAGGTCAACTTTCCACAGCTTGAAAACCCCCTGGATGATTTTCCCTCATTTGCCTCACTGTCTTTGTTAAAGTTTCCCTTATGCATTTTCTACGTTCAACAACAGTTGAGAATGCTTTACCTTGGTCCAACTCCACGCCAGACAAGAATGTCGATGTTGGACGACGTTTTGTTGTTTTGTTTTTGACTTCGTATGCCTACTTTTTAAAAACGTCTTGCTTTGTACAATATTTATGCAATAAAACCACTGTGTGCTTAGGCTTGGGCAACTAAAACGCTTGGTTAAGGTTAGTAATGTTGACATTAATTGCAGGTTTCATGAAAGTTGGATGTGCTTCACGCTCATTTACCACCAGGACCTCCACAAATTTACTCACTTTACATTATGTTCTAGTAAAGAACCCCAGTGTCTCCACAGATGCAACCCTGTTAGAATAAAACTCAGCTGAAAGTATAGTATAAAATGATGTTGCAAGACATCTAGAAAATTTAAAGTGCATGTTGGCACAAGAATTTTGTCTCAAACTAGTTGGTACAGGATTGTTTTTGGCTTTGTACCCCTGCAAACCAAATAAGTAATTGCTGAGGAGTCTAAGCATGCGTGGAAGATAAATTCTAAAGCACTAGTTCCCCCCAAAGGCTTTTGTAGTGGCAGTGACTCCCACAGAGTGTCATCAGTGAAAAAACATGCGGGAGGAGGCACAGATCTCAGGAAACACAAACATGCTAATTATTGAACCGTCATCACTGAATTTGTTTACTTCAGGCTTGAGCCCCAATTTAATGTTCCCCAAATTCAAAGTCAGTTGAGCTTGTCTGTATAAATGCAACAAGTCCTCACATCTAAACGAAAAAAATAGGTTAAAGTGTCCCAAAACGACATTTATTTTTGTTGGAAAGTACCATGACATATGATGATTTTCCAAAAAAAGACATGTACAATCATTGGTGAATGAATTTTTTTGAACGACACGGTTACTGGACCTTCAGTGAGTTACATAAGTCACGTGACATTTAACACGGTGGTAGTTTTGTTGGGTTTACGCAACAAAACTAGTTGGTAAGGTTTAGGAAAAGATGTTAGTTTGGGTTAAAATAAGGACTTTACGTAAATCATCTACAAAACATTATTTGACTTCAAGCACAACTTTGACTTTCTTTCACACAGAACTCTAACCTCGGTCCTCAATTTCCTTGACACATCCATCACGCCCACCATCACCACCAACTTCATCGCTCTTTATACTACGTCACCTGACTTCTTCTGCCACTAGAGGTTGCAGCCTAACTAAAAACATAAATATGGGTCATAATAAGCTGCTGCATAACGCACTATTTGCACATTATTCTGGCAAATCAGCACAAACTGCAGTCGTCCAGGAATTATCCCCTGCTCCAACAGTTGTTTTTACTGTACCAAACTATTACCCCCAAACTGAGGTACATGCCAAACAAAATAACACCCCAGGAATTAAAAGCTCAGATTTGGACATTTAACTGTTTAAATTGTTAAACAACATATGGTTTTAACCACATCTTGGACAAAGAAGATGCGAAAATACTGTATATACACACAGTGTGGAGAACAAGAGAGGATGGACAGAGGTTGTGTAGATGTTTGCAGTAAGGCAGCACTGCCATGTGTTCAGCTCCACTCAGCCTCACCCAGCGGGGTCGAAAGCAGCGAGTGCAGAGTTTGATGGTTCAATTCTAATGTTTCACTGGCAAGGGAAAATATTTTCACAGGATGGAGAGAGTACTTGGGCCTGAGTTGTAAAAATGAAACAGAACAACTCCTCATGTTTTAAAACAGTTACTGCCATTTCACAGACTGACAGGGGATTTCAAATTTGGGAAAAAAAAGAAGTAGATTTGATAGTTGCTTAATCACGATACCTTGCTGGAAAACATCATGAGGTCAATTCATAATGAGTTATGAAGACAACAGGGATGCAAAGAATATGATATTACCATGTTTGGAGACGCACTCCACAATCTACTGGAGAAAAGTTGTTGCCTGTTGTGAGTCAACATGCATGTGTTGAATTTCACGTTTGTATTTTTACAAAAAAAAAAAAAAAAAAGCTTATGACCACTAACATCACATTGTGTCAGCTAGATCATTATCTGGGTTTTGTGGGGGCTGATTGAACTCAACAGAAGGCTTCCACACAACTTGCCATAACAAGTCTCCCATCTTGCAGCTGCAGAACTGTCACCACAGCAGAAGCAGCCGAGCCTTAGGCCCCATCCACACTACCGCATTTCTACCGACCTCTTGCCACGTTTGCACCTCCCTTCCAAACTAAACCGGCAAAAACCAAGACCTAAAACGGAGAAGTTTGAAAATGTTGCTGAGCCTGTTTTTCTTTTTAAAACTCCAGGCAGCGTTTTAGTGCAGACGGGCAAACAATTATAGAAACGATGACTCACGTTTGGCTCTCTGATTGGGTCTTTTAAGTCATGCAAAGCAGAAACACGATGCTTTTGTTTGTGGTATTTTTATTAAAATATTTTGTACTGTGCAAACAACACTTTCAGCCTACACTTGTCTGTTTTCCGCCGCCACTGCCACTTTTAACTCCCGTGTTACATTCAGTAACAGTCCCAGCTTGTTATTGGTCCTTGCAAAATAAAATCTGGTGCGGTTCTTCGTCTTTATTTCTTTATTCTTTCGCCAAATCTTCTGTAACTACACAATAGACCATCTGCTTCATGTTGACACCAGCACGTGTGCCACAGGGAATGTGAACGGCCACTAGATGTGCATTTTCAGTTGTTTTAATATAGACAGAGATCAACTCTGATACGCAGCTGAAACGCTGGTGTGGACGGAGATCGTATTCGTTTTAAAACTAGAACGGAGTAATGTGGATGGGGCCTCAGTGCATCTCTTAGTACTTTCTGAATTCCCTATCCTGTCTGTGGCTCTCAGCTTCAAGCCCAGTGGTTCCTAATGAAGACTGAATCTTTAGTTTCATGTTTTAAAAAGTTCAGTTATTTTCTAAAACAGCTGCTCACTGTAGTTTTTTAACAAACAAACAGGAGGTAGTAATGCATTTGTGGGGGACTATTTTCAACAGCGGATGAATCCACAAGGGGTGTTTTAGTGAGTATTTGGGGCAGCAGGACGGTGTATGTGGGACTGAGTCAGAATAAATTACAGTGTGTGTTCATGGTGAACACACACTGTAATTTATTCATCCAACAGTGAGTCTCACACGTGTGTTTTTAATAGATTCTGGACAATGATGGAGACATCCATTAGAGGAGATATCAGGCTGTGATACACACACCGTATATGTTAGTAGGATGCATGGGCCTGAGTTATTTTGGAAACTGTTTTAAATCTAATCAAGTTTGAAAACATGTTGAAGGGCCCTGAAGAATGATCACGTAAGAAAAGAAGTTGCCGAGAAGTGGTTGAACTCATAAAACACTATTGAGACTGTCAGGGATAGAAAATATGAGAACAACTGGAAGAGTGATAAAGAGAAACAGAGGCAGATAGATAGAAGAGCAACAGCCTGAACGAGACAAGAAGGAAGATTTCAAATAGAAAAGCGAGTGGCTGATGAAAATCAGGAGTTTCTCTCGCTGCTCCTGGTCTTCCTTTTTTCCCCTCTGCTAGCAATTATTCCATTTAAAGGCTCCCTCAATCATCGATAAGTCCGAGGTTTTTTTAACCAAGAAGCACCTGTCCCTAAAGCACAGCAGAAAAACTCTCAGTTTCAACACCCCATTCTAATGCGCTGATTCCAGGAACCCTACATTGGAAATAAATGATGACACATGGGTGCATATAGACAGGTTCCAAGTTGAGATTTTTTTTTTTTTTCAAACAAAAATTTTTCCTCCCTTTTCTCTGGCAAGTGGGTGAGTTTTCTCTGGTATGTGAGGAGGGGAGGGAGGGAGGGAGGTCTGTCTGTTCTGAGATCTGCTCTGCACATGTTGCTTTTTCACAAGCTTTTATAAGTTATGCCAACAGAGGAAGAAGAGAAAGAGATTTAAATAGGGGGAAAAGAAGAAGGAGGAAAGGCAGAAAGCGGGAAACTGCAGAATGTATCTGTGGGAGAAAAAGAGAAAGAAGGGTGGAGAAGAGTAGATGAAGAGATGGCTTTGATTACACACAGATCTGGCCATTACCAGCCCGCAGAGAGACGCTATAAAACAATAACAAATGGAGACCATCAGTCAGTCCATCAGTAATAAGCTACAACAAGCAGCCGGCTGATGGGAAACACACCTACTGAACAATCAAAGCAGTGAGACTAAAAGATACAAAGGGACCCTTATAAAAATCTATGTTCAATTTCCTCATCTAATGAATATGTGTTTTTGATAGAAGGGCGTCACACTGTCCAGCTCTTTGGCAGTTCGGAGGATAACGGTCAGATCTGTCTGAGTTGGCTTACCCTGGATTTGAGGCAGGCAGATGTGGTGTATCAACATGTGATTTTTATATCCCTTGTGTATCTTGGCATGAGAAACATTTTGTACTTTGAGTGTTTGTCCAAAGCTTTCTTAGTTAAATGTCTGACTTTGATTTGTTGGTGATCCTAAAAAAAACTCTCTCTGCAGGGGAAAGAACAAATACAGGACGTTATTTTTTTTTAAAACACTTGGATGAATCCTGTCAAATATTTTCAGTTTAACACATATAAAGTGGTGCTAAGGCCTGGTATGGAACCTCATTACTTTTCATGACCAAAATGTGTCTGTGGCACTGTCAGCTACTAAAAGTTGACATTAAACGGTCAGGTTTGTTGCCATTGTCTTCTGTTTAGTATTAGTTTAAAAAAATATAATAATTTGATCACTTGGCTGCTATTGTTGCTCCATTTTTTGAAAAATATCCTCAAAAACTTCTCCTAAACCTGCAAAACTTCTCAAATGACCATATATGGAATACAGGCTCCATCTGGCGCCGTGTGTCGTAGAACAGTCGCTAGTTTCAAGTCTTCTTCAACACAGCATGATGTTCATTTAGTAAATTATGGTCCCATTTAGAGGAACAGAGACCAGAAAGCAGAGAACGCTTCAAGGCGGGATAATCTATGCGTCACGATGACTACGTCCACTTCTTATATACAGTCTATGTTGAAAACAGAGCGTGCAGAACAGGAGGAAATCCGAGGTTTTTACTCACAGGGATTTCTTTTAAATACTTTTACCTCATTATTTGAAGCTTTGGCCATTTTTAACATGAACAACCAACATTGTAGATAAGTCATAAAATATGGAAATGGTCCCCTTTAAACCTTTTAAAGGAAGGTTCAACTTTTTAGAACGTGGGCTTCATGAACATATTTTTTTTTAATTAATTATGATAACACTGTCCAGTTCACTTTAGGATTGATTTTAAGATTTTATTGCTTGTCGCACACTTTCCCTCCAACAATTGTGGGGGTGTTCCTGAGCTGAGGCTGGTCGGAACAGATTATCGGCCCAAACGATCATGTAGTGTGAGGGGTTTACAGACAGACTTTTAAGGTGACCTATTGGATTTCAAATCATAAATATCTGAAAACGGGGTGCCTCGGATCAGAAACCTGCTACAGCCAATGAGAGCAAGCTGACCGCGAAGCGTCACCAGCGTGTTGTGTATTTGCTGGCGTTATAAAATGTATAAACCTGCTGATTGCCTCTTCAGTTTGATTCAATTTTTTTGTTGTTTCAGAGCAAACCACCTGACGACAACAGTCAGCCTCCATGTTTGTTTCTGTCTGAAGTCACGTTTAATTATGCAAGTTTCTGTGAGATTCCAAGTCTGCGGAACCGCAACTCTGAAACCGTTTAGTATAAACGCAGAGTGTGTGGTCCTGCGTCTGGACTGAACTGTCTGGTGTGTGCGTTCTTAAGATTAAAATATTAAAACTCTGTTGTTATGTCTACAATAACCTAAATCCTTTAGTGTGCAGAAAGGAACCTTTAAGAGCTACTCTCAGCTAATCATGTGATCACACATGTATGTTTTAGACAGGACCAGTCATTCAGACACAATTGTTAAGTATTTTGTTTTTAAAAATATGTAAATTTCTCGCCCTGGAAATACTGTATGATTTATTTTCATTTGTTATAAAAAGTTAGTTTTTAGATGTGAATCTTTTAATATCCCCAGTAGAAATTAGCTTATCTTAACCACATACAATCAGATTTAGACAAGTCTTCATTAAACCACTTAGTTTTCAATGAAAACAAAGGCTAATGTTAAAATAATTACTGTTATAAATGGTTATCCGCTGTACGGGCTGCAGCTGTGTGTACATAGTTTTACGATACATTGAATAATTAAAACAGACATTTTGGATGCATTCACTCATTTTTTCTTTACTTCTAGCTGTCCGATCACTTGTCATGTGACTAATAGAGACTAAACTGTGACAGAAACCGTCATGTTTTTTCTCTAATGTTCTCTTTTCCTGAACAAGCTAGCATGAACCGTGGTTTCAGTCATGTTAACGTCACTGTAGTGTTTACTGTCTTCTACATCAGACATTTTCCTCAGAAGGTGATTGGTCAGATTGTATACAGACTGTGGTTTCCCTGCCTCTCTGACCCCAAGCATTAAAGGCTGCCTTTACTGTCAGGGTAATTGCAGGATCCGGCCTACCACTAAGTAGAAGACTGATTCATAAAAATACTTTTTTCTTCTTTTGCCTTTTTTGTTTGTAACTACTTCCACATGATCTGTGGGCTCAGGGGAGGGGAGATGTTGAAATATAATACATAAATACCTTCTGAATAACATAAAAACACACAATGGAGCTTTGGAACATACTGAAAACCAGACAGAGAAAACATACTTGCATGTGGAGATCGTCAAAGGATTAATACGCACACATCCATGAATCAGACAAAACACACTTTGTCAGTAATGCAAAATCATGTTGAGGTGCTGAAGATGATTGGCTGCCATTTGTACAACATGCGTAAACAAAATAAGTTTGTCAGAAATAAAACCCCGATATACTGTCAGGTGTTTCCGGTGCTGGTGTTAATAGTCAGAGAGGCTGTGTTACCGTTGGGAGCAGATTACTGTACACTGAACAATTATCATCCATGACCGACGCCGTGATCAAGTCAATATGTCTTCTCTGACCCGCTGGAGAGGAGCATGGATTTATTGCACACGCCTGGGATCAATTAACAAAATGGAGCTCAAACTACCAACGTACCTCTCAGACAGTCAGTCTCTCTGCCTCTCCAGATGGTGGCGCTAGTGCAGTAATGTGAAGCCTTTCTGGGCTCATCGCATCAGTCACACTCCTTCACAAATCCTGATGCTGATGACATCTTTATGTGGTTTTTGTGTCTGAGTGATGCTGACTGAGGTGAAAAATCCAGCGTTTGCACAGCTTGCACTGCACTGCTGTGTGAACATTTGGTTTTAAAAATATTTAACTGTAGATTTTTTTTTTTTTAAATTGGCTGAATGAACAAGTTATGGGGCCCCAGAGCAAACATTTGCTATTGGCCTTCAATTGACCTTTACCTCCCACCCTCTCTTTATTGTACTTGTATCCTGTCTCCACCGAGTCCCCATGTAGTCCAGTGCACACCCCAGACTACACACTGCAGTTTAATTCCACACTGGAATAATACTACCTGGCCACAAGATGGTGTTAGTTTGTGGTAATTTGATTACACACAAGTATGTATCCATTATTTAGGAAAATGCATCATGTGAGCACAATATAAACTAAAGTTAATTTGATCTTAAAACTAGATTCGATGCAGGTCCCCTCTGGGCCACAAGATTAGGTAGTACTGTCCTTAGCGAAGCACATTTCCAAACAAATTACCAAAACCGACTAATATCCAGTGACTTTTGTGGCCACTTGGGGTTTGAGCCCCCAGAGCAGATGCTTTTTGGTAACCCAGCCTTTATTGGGTGCTTATCAGTTTGCTTAATCTTGTGGCTTCAGCCTGCCTTCATTTTGTGAAGGACACAGGTAATGTCTGCAAAGTATGAGAAAGCAAATCACTGGTGACGAGGATACGATTTCCAGGAAGGTTGAAGCAATCATAGTTTATTTCACGGAGCTGGAGAAATCAAAAAAAGATCAGAGCACCGTTTTTAAACTACAGTGCAGACTTTGAAATGATTGGAAATCTCCCTAACTCCTCCAAGAATTCAGGAAAGAAAAAGAGTTTTCCAGAAGAGTTCCTGAAAATTGCAGTGAATTGTAGGTTTTAACAATGATCATAATTGCTGGTTTCACTTTTTTGTAACAAAGACATGCTGTTGGTGCTGTCACGCGATATATGACAGAAGGACAACGAATGTGTGTCTGTGCACATACCAAAGATTTTTTAGAGCAAATTGGATGAAGACAAGTTATTGTCATCCCCTTCCAGCAGCTGGCCATTGAGGATATTTCTACATGTTTGCGTGTGTCTGCGTGTGCCAGTGCAAGGTGGCTAATTTGAGCTGGAGACGATCTGCTGGTTGGCTGAGCTGAAAGCTGAGCCGCTGTGTATCGATCTGCAGCCTGTCTGAGTGCTGCTGCGGCGAAAACCGACTCCTGTGCTGTCAGCATGTCCATTAACGCTCATCGGCTCATCCACCGGATACACTTCATAAAATGCACTCTACATCATGATGACACAATGCACAAACCCCAAAGTATGCTTCTCCTGTGTACTTTGTTTTATTCTGCAAACCTTTTACACTTTGATATTAACACTAGAGGTTAATATTGTGAAACATCGCTATTTGGTTAGATAGGACACCAAAACTACTTGGTTAGCTTTAGGGTAAGATTATGGTTTGGGTTAAAATTACTACATTACTTAACTTCTGTAAGTTAAGTAAGTACGCTACTTAACTATAAACAACCAATGCTGACTTTTTGCTTCACACAGGAAATGAACACCGGTCTTCTGGGTGAAAGTACATTTTCTGACCCACCTGTCCATTCCAGCCTCTTCCTTACATGCCGTTTTCTGTTATTTATAATAAGCCTACTTTTAGCATTGTCTAACAATGAAGTTAAAGAGTGCCATGTGTGTTGGTACCACATGCCGAAGGACATGACGCTCTGGGAATAAAAACGGGCTGGATATGTAGAAACAAAATATGGTTGTTTTAAAAGGTTATTTATATTTTAGCATGGCTAATAAAAGAATCAGATTTCTATTGAAGATTTTTTTGCAGCGCTGGTCAGTAAGGGCGCAGACAGACAACCTGGCATCAATATCTATCTATTCTTAGTGGGAGATTTGAGAGAACCCAAGAGGAGGAAATTTGTATCATACTTCAATATTGAAGGAACTAGTGTGGGTATGGATGGTGTTTCCTGAAATAACGAGAACAGTCTGAAAATATTTGTCCCCATAAAGCTGCACAGCTTCTGTTTCCTGTTCTATTCTCCTTTGCAACACCACATCTAATCCCCCTTCCTTGCTCAAAGAGGTTATTTTTACAAAAGACAATGCCCTAAACTCATTCAATTTCTCAGTCCAGTCTGGCATCTCTTCTCTGTCTCATCTCCTGTCTGTTTTCTGTCCCGCTCTAGTCTCTCAAGAGACATGTCCAAATTAAAAACTCATATGACGCCTCATCAACGCTGTCCTATTAAAGCCTGTGGCTTCCCAAACTCCTTTTGACCCCAAACTTACCCACCGCATTTGTTTCTTCTCTCTCTCTCCATGCTCTTCTATCCGTTCATGTTCTTCAGGATTGTCTTAAAAATAGGTTCAGTTTTTTATAGTCCTCTAATGATGCACATCCGACTTCACCGAAGAGAAACACACTCTTCTCCTGGAACTTCCAACAATGGGTCAAACCTTTCAGCTTTAATTTACCATAACACATTTCTTTGTAGTCAGACATGTCCATATTTATCTCCAATACAAGCTGCTTAGAAAACTATCCTTTCTTTCTGGTGTTGGCTGCAACAGAAACAGGGAGGTGTGCAAATAAAATGAATAAAAATCTGATTGAAATCTAGTTTAGGCTTATTTTCTTTTTTTTGGTTGAACATTTTCAGACATGTATGAATTTACTTTGAGCTTCTTATTTCTAAGGAGATGTAATCTTGTTTTTAAAAGCCATGTTGGATTCTGTTTAAGCCTACTTCTCACTAAACGATTTGAAGCCTCTGTCGGCTCTTGTGCTAATAATACGTATGGGCCTCCATTTGCCCAAATTTCACTTCTTTTCTTACTTCTAATAAACAGACCATGACTACTACTACTATTACT
>NW_024041971.1:0-30136 GCF_014851395.1 Micropterus salmoides | reverse complement strand
AGGAATTACAGATTCGAGAGATGTTACTGCAAACTTCAGTGCTGCCATGAATAGGTTGCTAAATAGAAGCCTGTACTCATTCCAGCTCTCACTCAGAGCCAGATATGAGGCCAGCCAAGTCTTTGCCCACATCCTTACGAAGGAAACTTAAGTTGCGCTGACACTGAGCGTACGGAACGCATTTGGAGCCCTTGTTGAGAAGCCATATGTGTGAGCAGTGCAGAGTAGCCAAGAGTGCAAGCTGTTGGCCAGCTGACGCGCTGAATCAGACATCATAATGATCCCATCCAATTTAACGATGTTACATGTGGGATTCATGTGTGAGCGTAAAATGCTGTTTCTATGCATCCGTTTTTGCTACGCCTATTTCTACTACAAAAAGACGGAAGAGGTTGCATTAGGGTGAAAGAAAATCGATCTAAAACTTTGCTCTTTTGTCCAAGCAGGCTGGACCTCTGAAAATGTTCTCACCTCATTTGAAAGAAATACGCTGCCTTTTGTGCTTTTGAAAAGGCTATGAATGTTTTATTAGAATGCTGATCTTATGTGGAAAATATGTCACAGGTAAAAACCTCTCTAATGAAGAAAAGTGCAACAATAGGTGTTTAAAGAGAGGCCCTGAAAGTTAACTGTAGCCTCAAAATGAACGGTAATATGTTCCAGAGGCCTACACACCCACTGCAAGTATATTTCTAGACAGTGTTTGCATTTGTTAATGCATTTAAAACTGATTTACAAAACTGCAGCTGTGCCGTCTCTACTTTCAAAGGCTTTATCTTTAAGCACTCAGTGACAACACGTTGCTTGTTTTCATGAGTCGTGTTATGATTGGCTTGCTTGCTCTGTACTGTTGCATACAGGAAGCCTGCTATCCCCGCCGGCGCTGTCTGCTTCGCACCTCTCACTTCTCATAGGAACTGTGTGCTCCCAAAAATCACTCATCTGCTAAATGAGTTTCCTTCTGCTCTAGTCTGGTACGGGTTTGCTCCCTGGAACGCCACTGTTTAATTGGTCAGCCCCCCCCCCACCATCCCACGGTGTCTTTGGAGAGATGTAAAGTAGTAAACTCCCGAGTGAAGGTCAAGAGGGCAGCCTGTGGTGAGTGTATGACTGTGTGTTGTGTGTAAGATCTTAATTACTCATGTTAGTTTAGTAAGGAGAGAGAGATGGGACTAGTCAGAGAAATTAGTGCATTTAAAATGGGAGTGAAGGTATTTTTATGTGTGTAAATGCTTGCCCAGGTTCACAAGTCATATGTGTGTGTGTTTGGATTGTGGCCTAGATGGACCCCCTGCTCAGCCGTTCCCACCTCCCTTGCTCTGCCTTTGAACCCTATCAGAAAATTAATTGGCAAACTGCGGGTGTTGGGTTCCGGACTGCAGCCCAGGTGGCTGATGGGATTGCCAGATCTGGAACCACTGATTGATGACAGCAGGGTCCTTAGATGAGCAGAGCCTCACGCCGTCTTCCTTGCCTCTGTCGTTTTTTACTGGGCTTGGATCTCTGACCAGTTTTCTGGTAATGCAATGAGAGACTGGGTCAAGACGACAGAGGTTTTATCCGTCATAAAAACAGGCCATGGGGAAAGAGATAAGAACAAGTCATGAACTTGGCCTTACGAAATTGACTCCATCTAAAGCTTTTGGCGAACAACTGCCGTGTCCAGACTTGTTGGTTGGTTTTTGTGACACACAGAACTTATTCTTAGTCTGTTTCATCATAAAATTAGTAAAACACTAAAATATCTACCCAATATATTTTTCATCGACTACTGTCTCTATATAATAGTGAATTTAAACCTACATTAACAGATTTTTTAGCAACTTGGGGGCAGGAAATAACCTGTTTCACATTTTATCACCTTATTGTATTCGCTAAAGTCTTAGCAATTCACTTATTTACACATCCAACAGGCATGGGGCTTAGCATTAAATTGGAGTTGTGTTCTGCCGCCTGGCAAGTGAAAGTCCAATATTACCTTACATTTTTAGCTCTGTTTTGGTCTCCAACAACTCCTGAAGGAAATAATTCTTTAAATTAAATGCTCCCCTATGTTCAACAGCTAGTTGCTGGAACCGATGCTAATGAGACCAGTGAGAGTGAACCAAACAATGAGCCTAACGATGCTAAATTAATCTGTAGTGCTGAGAGGAACTCTAGAGTCGGATAATAGTTCTTTCATCACATTTTTCACATTTTTCGTCATTTTCTTTGATTAGTTTAAACATGCAACAACAAAGACACGAGGGGTAGTGTGGTGTCAATCATTTCCATTGGACATCTTGGACAAAGTGGCAATAGTGTCAGATGGAGATGCTAAGCAGCACACAGAAACTGCTTAATTGTTTAGGAGGAGTTGAATATGTAACTTAGGTGCTCAGTAAATACCTTACTGAAAGCTACGGATTAATTGAGAGGTGAGAGACAGTGTGCCAGCTAACACATAACTCTCCAGCAGCTAATGTTACCCTTCAACAGTACTGCATGCATGCAGTTTATTTAAAATATAGTGCCACCAAGGCAGTAAATCTGTCGATATGCAGATACAGCAACAGCTTAATGCAACTCCTCTCTACATAAGCTGCTCCATTGTCCTGCAAGGATCAAAAGCATCACACAAACGTCAGGCATAGCTGAAAGAGTCTCTTTTAGCTTAGCTCTTAACCAGCTGTAACCAGAGCTTCATCTCACTGAATAGCAGTAGCTTTTTGATGTTGCTTTTTCTTTTTGGCAGAAGACACAGAGTGAGACAGTTGTCTGATCTCTTATTGTTCCCGGCACAAATATAAATGTCAATCTCTGTCGTCAGGCTCATTCAGTTGTCATATCACATTCAGTCCTCTTCTCCGATTCCAAAGCATCTTGCTATAGCTATCACATGTGTCATGGTGCTTGTACTTGTCCAAGGTAACAGGGGATCTATTAGTTGCATTTATAGAGGAACACTATAGCCCCCAAAAGTTCAAAGCCAAGTGAGTCTCACTAGAACATCACCATTCAGCCTCTATTTCTTTGTCTCTGTCTAATGTGACCTGTCCTCTTCTTGATAAGACTAACAAATTATACATTTTATTATAGATAATGTGATTTAAGCGTTGAAAAAGTAGTAGGACATTCATAAAGTTTGACGTTTGTATCATGTTTGTGCAGGTCAATAAGGTATCATCCTTTTTAAAAACCACAAGCTTTTCCTTTATGGCAACTCTTCTCAGAACAGTCACTGTGAAGGGTTTCATTCATCCTAGACCAGTAGGTAGTTTAAACTGGAGACATGCCACGCTAACATGTGTTGTAAACAATCTGATTTCCTACCTGAGAGAGTTGCTTTGATGCCTGTAATCACAATGCTGTTCCTCTTCATTGTACTGAGAACTCACATTTGAGACAAAGTTCAGCAAAGTACATCTAACCTACTGGCCCCTTTTTCTATATGAATACTGAGAGAGAGTGAGTTGGAACAGTGTTTGAGAAGTGTTGTGAGGTTTATGGTTTTATGTTGCAAACATATTCATTTGAGTTCCGGTTACTGTATTTGTAAGCTAGCAAAAAACAAAAGCAAACTATAATTTATATATTTCTGTCTTTACCTCAGGGTCCCAATGCTCTTGTGACATACACCATCATCAGTGGGGCAGATGACAGCTTTCGAATTGACCCTGAATCCGGTGATCTGATCGCCACCAAGAAGCTGGATCGGGAGCGGCGTTCAAAATATTCCCTTCTGGTACGTGCAGACGATGGAAAACAGTCGTCTGACATGAGGCTGAACATCACCGTCAAGGACGTCAACGACCACACGCCTAAGTTCTCCCGTGCAACATATTCGTTTGATATCCCAGAAGACATGGCACCAGGTAAGGTCTTAGTGTCACTCAATAAAGCATCCACTAAATTTTTTTTTTTAAATGTAGCCATACAGTAAAGTAAAAGATCGTGGACTCAGACAGGCTATGTTTTGTCTTTGAATGAACTTAGACAGCTCTGTGAAGGTCATCAAAAGACTCTGCTTTTGTAGCAGTTTATGAAAGTATATTATTTCTTTTTACAATTCTTTTTACATTTTTTTATTGACCGTTGTAGCTCTCCCAAATCCTGTGTATCTTCCTTAAGGGCGAACTTAAGAGTTTAATAGGTCAAAGGGACAGTAACTGATATTTGATTTATATGGAAATCTATCAGCAACCAGCAGGATTTACAATAATACTGACAACTGTCTGGCACAGCTTCTTTATCCCTCTCACCGCTTCAACCACAAGAAAAAGACAAATAAGAGACAAATAAGGAAAGAAAAATGTCCAGTGAGGATGTAATTAAGATATGATCCTATAAAGTACCAATAAAAACACTCAATATTTAGCTGTTTGCTCAGATATTATTATCTTCATCCCTAACTCATCTGTTTAAACACTAATGAATGGAGGCATTTTGGTTCCAAAACAGTACAGGCCAAGTGAGTTAAAGAAATTCTTTTGTTTTTTGCAACTGGCAGAAAATCATTGAGTTGCTGGTATTAATAAACAGCTCTTGTAACCCCCTGCAGATATTAAAGTCATTTTGTGCTATAGGGCAGTAAAGTCGAACTTCTCGCCTCTGTGTTACAACAACCCATCTGACTCTCGCAGGCTCCATCGTGGCGGCGATCCTGGCCAGCGACTCTGACTCAGGGGTGAACGGAGAGGTCACCTACTTGCTGGAGGAGGATGATGAGGATGAAACGTTCCTTCTGAACCCCGTGACGGGAGTTTTCAACGTGACACGTCCACTGGACTACGAGACTCAGCGGTACTATATTCTGACAGCGAAGGCCCTGGACGGTGGGGGCAGGCCAGCACAGTCAGAGTGTATTTCAACATCCTAGATGTGAATGACACCCCCCATCTCTTTAACACCACCGTGTATAGCACTTCTGTCTCAGAGAGTCTGCCGCCTGGATCCAGTATTGTCACTGTTGAGGCCGGGGATGCTGATGATGGTATGTACTTAATAACGTAACCCAAAGAAATATTTTTGGCAGGGATCCCTCAAATTTTTTTTTTTAGCAGTAAGAAACAAAACAGTACAATACAGACAGTATACATAATTACAAGATAACAACACACATTCTGAACAATAAACATAACTGAAAACTAAGAAAAATGAAATAATAAAACAAATCCTCAAATATAGGTACATTCATTAACTGCAGTTTATTTTTGCTGCTCACATATATGCTGATACTGATATGTGAGAAAGCAGTATCAGCTTATATATTGATCGGGCTGTAATAAATATAGGAGATATATTGATTCCTCATGGCTGTTTTCTTTTTCTTTATCATTTGTATAACAGTTACGTTTTATCAGAAAACTACCTGCTTGAAGTCATGTAATTTAGTTGCAGCTTGAAGTTTTATTATATTTAAATTATTTATTTAGCATATTTTTCATTTAACTGACAATCTGACAATAAATAAACGTCACCCTCCAGACAAATTTTGGTACTGATTTGACTCTTTGAATGATTTTAGATTACCATTTCGTGCCACTAATAACAAATGTTTTTAACAATATTGTATCAGAAACATTTGGCAATATTGCGAAATCACAATAACTTGTATTAGTTCAAGAACAATGTGTCAGGAGACAAATATAAAAAAAAAAATAATGATATAATATATATAATTATATAAATAATATTTTTGTAGTACTCAGTTAAATCAGGTGAAACCCTGGTCAAGTATCCCAGAGATGTCAATCTATTTAAAGGAAAGAGTTCTGTGGGAATGTTTTAAACAGTAATGTACTTTCACGCTGTATAAATCAAGTGAGTTAGTCATAGCAGCTTACTTTAATGTGGGCCTGTCATTTTGTTATGACAGTTGGTTACACAGAAGCTCTCAAACGTACATTATATTTTTCATTTTTATTTTGTGTCATGCATGATTTGATAAAATACATCTTCACCGTATCATTAAGTGGCTTGAGTTATTTCTGCGTTTCAGGTGGTGGGTTTCGTGTTTGTGAAGTGCCGTGTGGTATTTGAACAGTCACTGCTACTCTCCTCTGCTGTAATTACCGCTTCACCCAGGCTTAATGTGGTTATTGTGACCTACATTCCTGGGAAAAACGCTGCCTAGTTCTCAACCAGAGTCTGGCTTCTTTCTCCACTGTCCACATAATCTGACCGCGTCATCCTCCCAGATGTATAGTTACCCTTTCCACTGTCAAAATAAAACACCGCCATTGTTAGCACTTCCTAATCCCTGACCCCCCGACCCCCAGACTTTGTCTCTAGATGGCGTAGCCTAAACTCGGATGGAAGTAGCACTCAAGCTTTTGATAAGGGATTACTTGTGTACTGTAAATACACGCTGGAGTGTGGGAAGGTGCCGACGCTTTCCACATGAATACCCTGTTGAGTTGAATTACAGACGCTCAATTTAAGCTTACTTTAACCCCCCTGTTCGAGGGGAGTGCTGCGGATTAGGCCAGATTTCAAGATTAGATAGTTTACTGCATCCATCCACTCCACCACACTATAGTTATCTGTTTTAAATAAATGTTTCATTTGTCAGGGATTTTTCAAAATGGCTCTTTCAGGTTAGGAAGTGGTTTGCAGTGTTGTGTGTTGTTTCTCTTTTGATAGCAATCTGTCATGTTACATGAATGGATTGTCAAATTGGAGGACAAGAGTAGCGGCCAAGGTTCCAGATGTTACACATTCACAATTTGTGGAAATGGATGCTGATAACGAATATAAGTGCCTAATTCAGACACATACAGAATATTTAACATTCACATCTAGAACAATGGATTCTAGTCAAAAATAACATTCAATATCTGCTGGACCACTCTTTCATTTTGTTATCTGTTGTTTTTTTTTTAAATTCAAGGCCATACTAAATAGTTCCTTGTAGGGCCGTCCCCGACTAAGGATTTACATATTCGAATCAGAATCGTCAAGTCCTGACTCATAGTCGAATCGTGTGTTTTTGTGCACGGCAATTGCGAGCCGAAGCTAAACTCAGACTTATTATTGACCCTTTTCTCTCTCTCTCTCTCTCTGGTCTGCCATTCACCGGTCTTGTGCAGAGTTTTGCGTGCATGCCGTGCTGCCAACAATTGCATGCACGTTGCGGTTCCTGCGGGTCTATTTCAAGTAGCCAGCAATTTAAAAACGATATAATATTTGTGTGATTCATGAAAGGTGATAAATGATCCGAAAAGTCCCGCCAGGTGCGGACAACTCGGCACAACACCAGTGTAGCTAAGGCTCGGTCTCTTCAGCAAGTGTTCCTCCACTGTCACTGCACACATACACGCTACACATCCGCACTGACGACCCAGGGTTGGGGTTACAATTTTGGATTTATTTACACATACTTTAAAAACATTTATTGAAAGTTTTATTCTTTTTACATGTTTATTTACAGCATTAAACGTTGAAATGTATATTGTAATAGGCTGTACATGAAGTTATTGGGAGAAAACTGGTAGTTCATGTGTAAAATCAGACGTTGAGCACCCCCATATCACCAAAATGGCATGATCCTTGTTTCGCTGCGAAGCTTCAGCTGTGAGATTGACAGTCAAATCAGGCTCCGCCCATCGAAGCATCAAATCTTTGACCATTCAGACCTAGTTCCTTGTATGTTTATTTATTTCTCACTAGACATAATTGTGTTTAAAATAAACAGTAACTAAGGCCATATTTGTATCTATTAATCGTTAGTTGCAGCCCTACAGTTTGCTAAACATCTCACTGGCATTGTAAGTAAGCAACGTGTAGTTACCCAATATAGCTTTAAAAGGTCACTGTATAAGAATAACTACTAACTATCATTATGGTTGTCTTCTGATTCCCTCTTGGCATGTTTTCCAGGCCCAAATGCCCAGCTTCTCTACAGAATTGCGTCTGGTGATCCCCAGGGACACTTTGTCATCACCAAGGAAGGAGTCCTCCAAACCAAGAAGGCCTTGGACAGAGAAACCCAATCCTTCTACAACCTGGTGATCACAGTCAATGACCTGGCTCCGCCTCCCATGACCCGCTTTACCAGCACTTCCCAGGTGTCGGTCATCTTCTGGATGTCAACGACTGCCCGCCAACCTTCACCTCTCAGAGGATGACCTACATTCAGGAGAACACGCCAGTGGACACGGTTGTGTTCACTGCCCAGGCCACCGACGCTGACAGTGGACCCAACAGCTATGTCGAGTACTCCCTCAAAGGACCTTTCACTAACAAGTTCAGCATTGGTACAGTCGATGGAGGTGTCAGGTTGGTTGGGGAACTTGACCGCGAAGAGCTTTCTAACTATACCCTCACAGTCGTAGCTACAGATAAAGGCGAACCCCCCTGTCTTCAACAATGGATGTGACTATGATGGTTCTGGACGTCAATGACAATACGCCAAGCTTCTCACAGAATATCTATGACATTGAGATTGAGGAGAACATCTTTACTGGGACTGATGTCATCCAGGTGTTTGCCAGTGATGCAGATGAGGGCACCAACGGGCAGATCCGATTTTCTATCTCAGGAGGCAACAGCAACTCTGATTTCAGGATTGATTCGGTTACAGGCGTGATTTCAGTGGCCAAGCAGCTGGACCGCGAGGTGCGTTCATCCTATTCACTAGTGGTCCAAGCTGCCGACCGAGGCAGCAGCCCCAGGGTGGACCGCGCAACCGTCAACATTGTGTTGTTGGATGTCAATGATTGCGCACCTGTGTTTGAGCTCTCTCCTTACACTGTCAATGTTCGGGAGAACTTGGAGAACCTACCAAAAAACATTCTGCAGGTCAGTATGTTTGTTTTTTCTCTTGTCAAGACATCCATTGAAATTTAAGAAGTTAGGACGTCATTAACATTCACAGACAGGACTTTGCGAGTGAAAAGAGGGCAGTGTTTTGAATGACAGTTCTAAGACTTTAAATAAGCTAATGCCTTAACCAAATTTGTAGTAATACTAACTTAATAAGTGCAGGTATGTGAGCGGTATCGGTGTACTAAACCACTTAGCAAGGTGGTCTTATTTTGCTGAAATGATAAAAGAAATAATATATGACTGCAATTTTCTCTGCACTGTTAGGGCTTTATTGGATTTCACCGAAATATGAAACTTGGTTAAATTGCATGACGAGGCAATCAACATCCCAGCTGCCCTGATGACTAAATGAGCCATGTGAAAAAAAATTAAGGGGAAGAACTGATTTCCAGTGACGGCGCAATTCCATTTTCTTTCACTTGTGTACTTTGTGAGGAAATGAGGGCACATTTATGTTGTAGGAAGGGGGTCCAGACATGGTAGGTTTTGCCACACAAGAACAGACATCTGTATATTAACCTGGCTGTGCCTGTCTGCGGCATGCATGGCAGGAAAAGCTGGGGAGCCCACAACGCATTTGGGCACGCCAGTGAAGTGGTAGTTTAATGCTCCAGCATGAGGAGAAAAACTAGACTGACTAATAGTGTCATACTCAGAAACCATTAAATGAATGTCAGTCCTTAATTCCCACAGC
Source organism: Micropterus salmoides (assembly GCF_014851395.1). Taxonomy (NCBI): domain Eukaryota; kingdom Metazoa; phylum Chordata; class Actinopteri; order Centrarchiformes; family Centrarchidae; genus Micropterus; species Micropterus salmoides. The sequence continues at coordinate 20,634 of NW_024041971.1, read as the reverse complement.
AGCCTAGAAAAAGCCATTTGTGACTTTCTGGTTTTCTTTCTGTAGATTCCTTTGGAAAGCCTGATTAGACAAAGTGAATAAGTAATGATCTTCCTTCCCTCAACAATTACCTTCATGGTGCCACTCAGCACCATGGTGGAAATTAACCCTCAGCTGCTCAAGTGGAAAGACACGTTGAGGATGTTGGTTATGCTGGGTTATTTCCCATCTTTCTTGCAAGAATACTCCACTTAAAAATATCAAGAAATAAAGCAATAAAACTGCTAATGTGTCTACATTTGATATTTTGATTTGGGGAGTATGGCGTTTAAGCCATTGCTCTGGTGTTTCTGCACAAATCACTCAAATAATGCATTTGGTCAATATACTGAAATTTCAAGTCAGATTTATTTAAATGACTCAAAAGCACAATTTTGTCTCCAGCGATGGAAAGTAATTAGGTACACTACCGTTCAAAAGTTTGGGGTCACATTGAAATGTCCTTATTTTTGAAGGAAAAGCACTGTACTTTTCAATGAAGATAACTTTAAACTAGTCTTAACTTTGAAGAAATACACTCTATACATTGCTAATGTGGTAAATGACTATTCTAGCTGCAAATGTCTGGTTTTTGGTGCAATATCTACATAGGTGTATAGAGGCCCATTTCCAGCAACTATCACTCCAGTGTTCTAATGGTACAATGTGTTTGCTCATTGGCTCAGAAGGCTAATTGATGATTAGAAAACCCTTGTGCAATCATGTTCACACATCTGAAAACAGTTTAGGTCGTTACAGAAGCTACAAAACTGACCTTCCTTTGAGCAGATTGAGTTTCTGGAGCATCACATTTGTGGGGTCAATTAAACGCTCAAAATGGCCAGAAAAACAGAACTTTCATCTGAAACTCGACAGTCTATTCTTGTTCTTAGAAATGAAGGCTATTCCATGCGAGACATTGCTAAGAAATTGAAGATTTCCTACAACGGTGTGTACTACTCCCTTCAGAGGACAGCACAAACAGGCTCTAACCAGAGTAGAAAAAGAAGTGGGAGGCCGTGTTGCACAACTGAGCAAGAAGATAAGTACATTAGAGTCTCTAGTTTGAGAAACAGACACCTCACAGGTCCCCAACTGGCATCTTCATTAAATAGTACCCGCAAAACACCAGTGTCAACATCTACAGTGAAGAGGCGGCTGCGGGATTCTGGGCTTCAGGGCAGAGTGGCAAAGAAAAAGCCATATCTGAGACTGGCCAATAAAAGAAAAAGATTAAGATGGGCAAAAGAACACAGACATTGGACAGAGGAAGACTGGAAAAAAGTGTTGTGGACGGATGAATCCAAGTTTGAGGTGTTTGGATCACAAAGAAGAACGTTTGTGAGACGCAGAACAAATGAAAAGATGCTGGAAGAATGCCTGACGCCGTCTGTTAAGCATGGTGGAGGTAATATGATGGTCTGGGGTTGCTTTGGTGCTGGTAAGGTGGGAGATTTGTACAGGGTAAAAGGGATTCTGAATAAGGAAGGCTATCACTCCATTTTGCAACGCCATGCCATACCCAGTGGACAGCGCTTGATTGGAGCCAATTTCATCCTACAACAGGACAATGACCCTAAACACTCCTCCAAATTGTGCAAGAACTATTTAGAGCAGAAGCAGGCAGCTGGTATTCTATCGGTAATGGAGTGGCCAGCGCAGTCACCAGATCTGAACCCCATTGAGCTGTTGTGGGAGCAGCTTGACCGTATGGTACGCAAGAAGTGCCCATCCAACCAATCCAACTTGTGGGAGCTGCTTCTGGAAGCGTGGGGTGCAATTTCTCCAGATTACCTCAACAAATTAACAGCTAGAATGCCAAAGGTCTGCAATGCTGTAATTGCTGCAAATGGAGGATTCTTTGACGAAAGCAAAGTTTGATGTAAAAAAGATCTTATTTCAAATACAAATCCTTATTTCTAACCTTGTCAATGTCTGGACTCCATTTTCTATTCATTTCACAACGTATGGTGGTGAATAAGTGTGACTTTTCAGGAAAACACAAAATTGTTTGGGTGACCCCAAACTTTTGAACGGTAGTGTATATTGACTCAACATATAATAATAATAATTTTGTGGTAGTTTACAGTACTTGACACTGTGCACAGTAGTGGAACTATACAACTTTTGTTGAATAGCAGTCACATTTACTATCATCCTGTAAAAAAAGCAGACATCACATTCATAGAGTCAGTTTTACAGAAATATGTGGTTTGCCATTAGCCAACCAGAACTACTGGTCCTATCGGACCAAGTAAGCTATAGTGACAAAACTGAGCACGAGTTTATTTTACTGCTTAACCCGTAAAGGTTATGCTTTTAAACCTTTACTTAAGTAAACATATGTTAGTATTATCAACATGTACTTAAAGTTTAAAAGTACTCATTATGAAGGCAAAATTGGCTCTGTCAGTGCTGTATTGCAATTTATTATATTATTGCTGATGCATTAACATGTAATCAACAAGTTAATTATGAAGCTGGCCGCAGGACTGCTAATTGTGCAGTTTTTTAATTTTAATTTTAATTTACAATATAACAATCCATTGTGTTTTATATACCTATAGGTATAGGGTAAAAATCTGTAAAGTAATCCCTCTAACTCTCCAGTTCTTCTATTTATTCCAGACAAAATGTTTTTCTACTGCTGGAATTGGAAAACACATTTCTTGAACTTTTAAAAGGAGTTGAATTCTGAGAATCTGTAAGAAGCCTGTTCCTTTGTTTTCCAGGTTGTTGCCAGAGACGATGACCAAAGTGCCAATGGCCAGCTAAGCTACATGCTCAGTGGTGGGAATGATGAGGGTGCGTTCAGCCTGTCATCCAGTGGTCAGCTGAGCCTGACCCAGACTCTGGACCGTGAGGCTCGGGGAAAATACATCCTGCTGATTACAGCCACCGACTCAGGTAAGACCACAGTGGAAGTTTTGAGTTGTGAGGGGACCTGATACCATCTTGAAATGTTTGAAAGATGATTGCTGCCTTTGCACTATTATGTTTCAGTTTAAAGTGTTCCAAAATCAGTTGTTTATATCAGAACTCATACCACAATCAACTTGTTAAACTTTATCATCCATGATCAGGTGTATCTGGTTGAGGACTGAGCATCGTGTCCTTGCATAGACACAGTTGAATTTTGGCAAAGTTCTAAACACATTTTGTACTCAGCCAGCAAAACCGAGCTGAAAAAGAATATTTTCATAAACTAACAGCAATGTCAACAAGGAACTGATTTCATTGGGTGCACAGTGCTCCTTTTGTGTGGCAAAATTACATTCAAGAGTTTTTAGCTTGAAAAATAGTGGGTGTTTTCTGACCTATTCCCCAAAAGTCCTTTCAGCGGGTCCGATTGAACAGCATCCTCTGTTTATTTGGATATGGTGGTAGAGCTTGTTATAGCCAGATAAAAGGTTAACTTGTTATTGCATAGAGGCCATTTAATGTGCAGTTAAAGGAGTACATGCGTATCCCAGTTGAAGCCAAATCACATGGTATCCCAGTTAAGTATATGTTTCCCCGAGCTGCTCTGGCACGGCCGTCATGGTCTGAGGGTGGTTCTGTTTCATTCCTGTACTGACCATGTGACCGTTCATAACGCTGTGTATTTTTGACTGTGTACAGGCTCTGGTGAGAATTGGGACAATGTTGCATGGAGTGTCTTGTTGTTGAAAGATGCTTCAACATAAACACATTTTTGAGTGCTTCATTTCCTGGCCAGTTTTAGGTAACTGTTTCATTAAAAGCGTATGTTAATCAAAAACGATTCAACATATTTTCAGATAATCAAGTCTAAAAAAATGTTTTGTTAAGATTTTCTTGCTTCATATAGTATTCAGAGGTTTGTGCCACATGGACAAAGTTGCCCAACAAGTGAACATACTAATTAGGATTTGATCCCTTTTTGTACGCTGCACAAGGAGTCCATATTTAGAGCCGTGACAACAATTCCAAAATATTTTGACAAGAGATTTCAGTACAATGTTGGTAAGAGACAGAAAGAAGGATTTGGGGTAGAATATCAAAATATCAAAAACCCCATAATCATAGTGAAGGCCAAATTACCCAGAAGCATTTTCTCACATTTTTGAGGCCTCGGCTGAGACAGTGGGGGGAAATGGTTCTCCCAGGCACTATCTGGCAGGAAATGTTGAAGGTGGATGGTGCAGACATGTCTCCAAGTCTGCTGTCTACCATGACCCATTTTCAACCGCAGACATTCATCTTAACACGTTAACGTCTGCCTTTATCTTCCTGTACTGCCATATTTGACTATAGTTCTACTCCAAAATACCATGTAACACATGGAGAAAAATTGACAAAGTAGAATTTATCACCCTAAGCCATGAGTCTGTAAAAGTTTTCTGCCAGACAAGGACTTACGCTGGTTGATTATTTTTCAAGAAATATGTTGTATTCTTACATTTGGTATTTATATGAAAGCATCCTGCAGCGGCCACTGTGCCCGACAAACACTTCATCATGAGCAGAAGAGATAATTCTGTTTTTAAGTTAAGTGCTAAATGACTGAGAAATTTGCTCCAGGTTCTCAACATTTTTAAATTAGTTCTGTGAATGACTCGACTGACTTTCACATATTCAGGCAGGCGGTGTGCCTGTGCATTGTACTATAGTGGTCCATCCTCCTGGGACATTTTCACTCATTTCAGTGAAGGTAAACTCATTAAGCAGCCTGAGCAGAGCTTTAGGACCCTCTCTACTGCTGTGCTGATTGAAATCTGTCATGAAATGGATGGAAACAAAAGAACTTACTGGGTGCTGGTTTCCATAATGGCTTCTGGCTTAGAGAACAGCAGACTTTGGCAAATGTCTGCCATTATTTGAAAATCTGAGCACAGCCCCCCAAATTGTGGCATCCATACAAGCTGCTTAAAGGCGTTTTACAAGGCGTCTTGTTGAGAGGAAACTTGAAGATCAGACCAGGGATATTTCAGGGTTTTTTTTCTTTTCTCTTCCTCATTTATGGAAAGTTGTTCACAGCATTTCTGAGTTAACTAGTTGTGCAGATAGCAGGAGACATTGGGGGCTGCAGGCTCCGAGGCTAATCTAAATGCTTGTCCAACATCTGCTGCAGGCAAATCAGAAATGTAGGCCACTGCTTAGCAACATACAAGTTATCCCCCCATGGAAGAATGTAAAACAATAAGATTTCCTACAGAGCCACACAGTAAAATAATGTTGCTACTCACTGTTCATGGAATAGCTTTAACTGGGCATCTGTGGTTGAAGAAAACATATTTTTATTTATCTGGCAGCTGGTCAGGTGTAATATTTTGCAACTGATTAGCCTTTTGTAAGTACCAAAAAGTTTGATAGCATTATTTTTTTCTCTAAACATCTTCTTTTCAGTTTACATATTAAATTTACATCATGAAATAAAGTTCAGCTTTTTCTGTGTACACTGTGTTCTCAGTAAGTAAATAATAATGCCAGATGTTTTTTTTTATATCGGTGGTCCTACTGTGGAACAGCTTCCCATTAAATATCAAGTTGTCAAAGGCAAGAGGGACTTTTAGGGTTTTAGACTTTTAGTTTGTGTGACAGTGCCTGTATTGTGAGGTTGTATCTTCCCTTATTCTTTGTTGTTTTTTTTTTGTTCCTGTTTATACATTTGTATTTGTGTGACTGTGCAATTATATTTGTGTATTATGTCGGTTTCCTCCAAGTTTGTGCGAATCTGCGTGTGGTGGTGAGAGCGTCCTTGGGGCGCATTGACATGCATCGTGTTTGGTCACATTTATTAAAGAGAAGGCACAGTAAATCCCTTGGCCCATGTCTATTACAGCGGATACGGTCGCATAGAAATCCCATGTCTTTCACATGCCTCCAGTACATAGCTCCATAATGCCTCACTGTTTGTATATGGCCTTTTGGCTGGTGGGTGAGGGGAAGTTTTGGGGGGCTAAACGGTCGCTTAGCAAATAAAGAATTTTAATCACCATCCCCATTCTAAAGCAGGATCTTTGATTCTCTTAAATGGCACCCATGAATCTTGTGTATAAACCCTCCAGTCCTCTTAAGTTTTTTTTCCCCTCTGACTTGATTAGTTAAATAATGGTCGATGGTCCTGTCTGTCATCACGTAGTAAACTACATTATCAAGGAATATTTTACCTGAGCGTACAGAGTATCTATCCATCTCATATTAGACAAATAAAAATATACTGTAGAACAAATGAAATCCCTGCATGGACACTGATAACGCGGTGTTAAAACATGGCCGGGGAATTGCTAGATCACTGTCCAACACTGGTCACAATAAATCTTTAATGGGGTCCATTTCTGATGGTTTCAGCCAGTCTGCAGTCTAGTGGCAACACAAGACTTAGCCAAATAAAATATCAGGTTCCTCAAATGAACTTTAACAGAGCAGTAACATTCTGGATCAGCTCTTTAAAAACTTTGCAGTAACAATGTGGTCTTGCAGAGTTTTTTCCTATCGCCTGTTTTCTCTTTTCCACTCCCTGGTACACTTTAACAATTACTGGATCTAAATGTTTGCGTAAATAGCTTTGGTAAGTAATAGTTGGATTTAAAAAAGGTGGTGTGGGTTGGATGATTAGTGCTTCAGCCTGGCAAAATCCACTCATTAATGATGTTTATTTGCTCAGTTTCTCTTACTACCCTGGTTAGCACATCACATTCTCACAAAGCTAATAAATCATAACTAGCTGTAGCTGCTTTTTTATTTAAATAGCTTGTAGTATGTAATGTGTGTGTAAAAAAGAATGCATGCTTTCACTCCTGAACACTTTTCCAAAGTCATATTTCAGATTTAAATAGCCCATGTATGAACATTATAGAGTTGTATTATGAGAAAGTTGTACTGCCAGTGTATGTTTTCCACCTTTCACACTGGTTATGATCTGTTGGTATTGTCACCATAAAATGGAAAACAGTCACTGCATGTTCCACAGATGCGCTGCTAAATAGGGATTGCCAAATATTCAGCAAATAAAAGCACCATTGTAATAAAAACACAAAAGGCAAATCACTTTATAAAATTTCACCACAGGCCCTAAAATATGAGAAAAGGCAGCACTTTTTGTCTGTCGATATTCTTTTCTTCACTGCCTGCAAACCACCAAACCCTATCCGTAACATATGGCAAAGAAATTATTCAAAAGCATTCAGACGCAGCACTCCATAAATAACTTGCGAGCTGTCTAACATTTTAAGTTTAATTTGTCGAATGCCTCTGAGATTACTGTAATATTAGAAATACTCACTACCAGTTAGTAGCTTTGATGAGATATCCCTTTCACTCTTTGGCTTGTTAACTGTGAGAAAACCTCTGTTTACTCTTTTATGTTTGGCAAACTGTGCAGTGGGACAGCTCGCACCCTGCACTCAGCTCCTCCGAGGCCATTCATGGGTGCTGTACGGGGTCGCATTAAAAGAAGCTTTGTCGCAAAGCAACAGGTTCTCTGAGGGAGAAAAATGTCAATTTTGCCTTGATGGCGGCCAATTCTCTCCCCCTGAGTAATGGTGTGTTTTATTTACGCTGTCCCTCAAGAGCACAATCTAGCTCCAGTCCATAAACCTTAATTAACCGTTTAGCCTTAAGCTTCAGGCTACAGATGGGCTGTCTCATAAATTTACACATTCATCAGTCTTCCCTAAGTCAACCTGTCCTGGACTTCCTAGTTTAATGAACCAGGTTGTTTGGACATCCCAGCTTTAAAGTTGTTTGTCTGTTAATCGATAACACATCAGTCAATATGAAGTATATTGAAGGAAGAGATTATCTCTTGTGCCAGCAGAGACACTCAAACCTGCTTCTTAGCACAGCTTAGACTGAGCAACGCAGGGCAACTCGCAGCCTTTCCCAGGAGGTGGGTGCTGCTGTTTCCTTCAAATCAACCCCCTGCAAGGCTCTCACAGCAGTGTGTGTCCTCATAGCAGCTGCAGCAGTCAAAAAACAGATAGCTTAATTGTGATTAACACATGTATTTGTACCCCCTCCGGTTCAGAAAGTATGGCCACGGCACCTTCTTGGAGGTTAACCTGATTTGTCTGGTGGTAATGTACACTAATAAGGTGCTTAGACCTGACCATATGTTTATGCTAGACCATACTTTCTGGGTTGAGTGGCTTATAGAGAAAACTGTCTGTGGATCTTTAGGATGGAAGAGGAGTCGACAGATGGTCAGCTGGTCTAGTTTAGTCTCAGGGTCCTGAAAGCTTGTTATTTTGGACGCCGATTCTTTGGGGTTGTTCTGGGTTCTCCCATTTTCTCCAAACGTGATCCACACTGAAACAAAGTGCTTAGATCTGTGCTTAGATGCAGCAATGAAATATTAGCAGACAGAATTGAATGTCATTCCCACCGCTAGTTTAACAAGCACTTTAAGTTCTTTGGGATTATTGTGAAATATCAAACAGAGGGATCTGTTTTGGTTGTCACTGCCCCAACTGTGTCATTCCCAGATCTGAAGGGAATGTGCTGCATTTAATTAAATGGTAATGGTGTTTCTAGATTCAATTAAAGCAGGGAGGAATCCTCTTGTGGCTTGAGCGCTTTGAGCTCCCCGACAGATTCAATTGCTTTGTGTGAAATGAGGTGCACTGACGCCAGTGTCTTTCTACTTTATACCATATATATACCACATAACAGTTATCTGAATACCATCAGTCTGATGTGTTCCCAAGGAGAATACTCTCAGTTTTGAAAACAGGGTTATCATCAGGACTTAGCGTGGACTTATCCTTTATGGTATCCATACTGCTTCAGAGCTCAGTGACTCCAGCACAGCTCCCTAGAGCAAAACCACCTAATGGAAACACGGCACCACACGGTCCATTATTTTCTTTACTGATTGAGGGAGCATGCTTCTCTGGATCAAAACCCAATTTCCTCGTGTGCAATAATAACCAAGATGAATTTGGATCAAATATAGACAAACTCACTTGCCTGGACTCTAAGTGATGAGTGGCATTTGCTTCCAAAACAATTTTCTTGCCACAGCAAAATTGCTCGTATAAATACACAGTTTATCTTGAGTTTTGAACGATGATGTTGATAACTTTGCGGCGTGGCAGAAAAACAGATGATGTGAGGCTGATTACAATCACCAGGAGAGTGTCAGGTCAATAGTGGTTTGCGTTCCTAAGTGACCCCTGATTAACCCCTGAAATAAGATTATGCTCACTGTGAAAAAAACGTTAGATAGAGGTGAGGTAGTGCCTTGATTGCCTTATCTGTTTTGGCAAACAAGTGATCTACAAATTCGAGGTCTTTAAACATAATGGTAATAAGAATGCAAACACTAGTTCTCTCCTGTCAAACATGCATAAGCAGTGACCTGGATATGTTTTTGTATCTCATTCAGTGATCTCTTTAAGTAATTGTTTATCTTATCATTTGATGAACATTTACCTGCGTGACTTTGTTCCATGAAGTCTAACGACTAATGATTAGTCTGTACCTGCGTGCGTCAGCTGCTACAACAGGCAAATAAAACAGGTCCCGCTTGTATGCAACCTTTTAAAAAGTGTAGAATTTACAAAGTTACTGTAGAAAGAAAAAGAATAATGGGTCTGGGGACATGATTTGCCAATGGAAAAATACTTTTCTAACCACAGTGCATGGCAGCCGCTGATAGGCAGCTGACTTCCCGCTGCAAATTTCCACCAGCTCTCTTTCCGTGGCAAAATGATGTCATTTGTCGTATAGCGGTGGGCCAGATTGTACGCTGCCAGATTTAGGCATATTTCCTCTTCGTAACCCCTCCCCCCCTTTCTCGGCTTGAGCCACGGTGCACGAGGTGACACCCGCCTCGGCTGCAGTTGTCTAAATCATTGACCCTGACACTCTTCCCTGGGCTTTGCCAGATTCAAGCAAAGACTGTTTGGCGGGGATGCTGGCATTTCTCAGCACTCTTGGAGAGCATTCCTCTCCTGTTGAGTCACTCTCTCCAAAAAAAGAAGAAGGGGATGGAGGTTATTTTGTACAAAACTGTATTCTGGGTTTGTTTTTCTATTGCAGGTATGGTATTCAGAGGAAATTTAAGAATCGGAAACAGACAACATACTTAGCTGTAATGTTGACCCTGTTATTTAGTAGCCGCCATCTTATGAATCTGAAGAATGTCTCTCCCTAACCATTTGAAACAACTGTCATTTACATACATTTGCATACCTGCCATGATATAGTGTTCCTTGATGACTAAATCTGTCAGCCTACGCAATGTAACAAGATAGATCTGAACTATTAACACATTGGACAGCAGGTTTTTAGAAACAGCTGCCAGAGGTTATATGATATCAGTGAACCCCAGGAGGCTCAGAAGGCACGTCCTGAGGCTGCACGGAGGTGCATGATGCTGTGAGAAGTGATACACTAAGAAACATGTGAAAAATCCTTCGTTTGAACCCACAACTGTCGACGGCGGTTGGGTCAGCACAGGTTCACGGTCGCACATAGGAGTGTCAGGAGGCTTTGGGAGTATTTGAGTGCAGTTTAGGCATTCACTAAGGGGGGGTGGGGTGTCTTTGCTCAATGCTTACTAAGGATTAGCTGGAGTAACAGTGTCCTATGCCTCAGAGTCCCTGATGCATTTGGTGACAGAAGTAATGCAGGTCAGAGGTCACACAAGTGGTGGTGGAGGAGGTTGTTCGTTCTCCTGAGGCAGTAAACAGGTTGTGACATCACATCCTGTGCAAAAGTGACACGCCTGGAAGGACAGCAATGTACTGCACATACACACACAAACACACATACACGGGGCTAGCCTTGTAGTTTGGCCTGCTTCCGTTCTTAGTGGGGAAACAATGCTATTGAAATGCAGCAACCGTGCTCACTGTGCAGTTTGAGTTCAGAAAAATATAGCAGCTGGCTTGATATTTAAAACCAAATGTTTTCTTCATCCACTCACTCTCTTGGTAGTCGCTAATGGCTTTTATAGACAAAGCCACTTAGCTCCCAGAGCCACTTATCTGCCCAGCAGCTCCTGCCTGCACAGAACATCTTTGATCAACAACAGTCTTAGCGAGTTGCTGACTGTCAAACACACTTTGCCTGGCAGCAGCAGCTCCACACCATTTAACTTAAAGTGATACAGACACCTTGCTGACTTGGATCACTCCTCAATTAAGAGGATCAGCTGAGGAGGAGCAGGAGCTGCTCTAATCTGTTGCCATGACAACCTCCTGAACGATGACTCATGTCAATTCAATCACGTTGCACACTTGAACGTGTGACACCACAGACTCCGCGTAGGCGGATTAGAAAGCCGCAATCACGTATGATGTTGATTAAGTAATCCTGCTGACTACATTTGTTTGTACACTTAGCCACATGTTGTGGTCCTTTGATTACATAACAGTCCTATGATGATACAGTATAGAATAAATGATACCTAAATTGCATACCACAATTTACATTTTTTGCTGTTAATTCTTTGCGCTTGACACCAAATTTGTCATCAGTTGTTCCTGTATAAATCGGCAATGATCTTGGAGTATTTTGTTTATCAGCAGTATTCTGTTAATAACAAATATTTGTAAAAGTGGAAATACATAGTCACCTCAAAATTCAACATTGCCTATATTTGGATATAAACACAGGATACTTAAAAAAGCCTGCAATGTCTTAGTTATAACTGCAGAAGACATGACTCATTTTGGTAATGAGTCACTAAAGATTTGTGTAGTATGGTTTTGGGCCTCTTTTGGGATAGAAATTGTGTACTGTTACCGCTCTTTGTATCATTTATTTGGCTTCTGGAATTCAGCTGTGTTTATTCTGAATGTTCATGTTAGCCACTTCTGTTCTGACCAGAAATCCTGGATACATGAGAAGCTTAAGGTCCAATGTGTGTTTATTATCATAAAGCCAGGCAGTGAAATGATTTTGCAGTAAACTATCTCAAATCTTGTTTTGTGAGGAATCCCCTGACCTCCTGAAAGAAGCTGCGGTGGTCTCCAAACCCCACAATAATGTTGAAATTTGTTGATCTTCGTAAGGAAATTTCTCTTCTCTGCCCACAGGGAGGGCACAGTTTAGTGTCAGCAATTTAACAGCAGCTGCAGAGCTTGTAGGGAATTTGATTTCGTTCTCAAGGACACTTCTGCCCTGTGTCCTATCCTGCTGGAACATACTTTATGTAAAGTATTGATCTCTATGCCCGTACACCCCAATACTTTTTTTGGTAAGTCAGTAGGTTTCATCCTGTGGGGATCATTGATATCTGTAGCAAGGTTCATGGCAATCCATCATACAATTGTTGAGATATTTCAGTCTGAACATAAGTGGTGGACTGACTGACATAGCCATCCATAGAGTCATGCAAGAAGCATGGCTAAAATACCTCATATCTAAACCTAGAACCTAGACAATAAGTCCCAGTGTGTCTAAAAGCAAAAGAGTTCTTGATGGTGCTCATATTCCTTTTTCACTTTGCCATCTTTTGGTAAGAAGGTGTGACAGAATGGAGTCATTTTAGCAGCAGTACTCATGTTTCATCTCAGGAGGCTGCTGAGGTAAAGATAAATCATCTGACTTTCAAATGAGTAGAGTTGGAACAAAATATAATGAGCATGTTGCCCTGATTTTATCATATTTATAAGATAATCCAGGCTGGCTGAGCAATAGAGCCATAGCGTCCCTCAAGCTTTCTTTTCTGACCCTCCGCCTCTCAACACCCTCTTTTCTCAGATTTCTGATGTTTTGATTTTGCACAGCTCTGCATTAACAGAGAATTTTGGTGGCCACCATCCAAATGTTTTTTATTATCTCTTATTAATCCAGGCCCCCACGGTACGCAAGTTCAAGCATCTGATGTTTTCAACAGCTGAGTACACAGGCACAGGAGTCACAAGCTCAGGATTGTGTATGTTTTTATTTGGGTGTATTATAGTTGACAGATTCACATAGATTCCTGAAGAGAGCCGCAGGAGGGAATGACTACAAGTTAGAGGTGGGAAAAGTACCTCATAGAGCTTGCAGATTTCAGCTTTGCTCAGTCCTCAGGTGCTCTCTGTCCTTATAAATGATGTAAACATATGCAAATCGTTAACAGCTCAAAATACCTCCATGCCTTTTAAGATGTCCCCAAATCCCATATTGTGACTTTGAGTAACACGGGTGAACTTGTTTATGTTTGGAATATAGATCAGGCAGTTCAGCGTGCCATTTGAGGAAGGATTAAAAAGGCCAACTCAAGCAAGGCAGATGTCTGAATTTTTTTTTCACTTCAGGTTTTTCTGCATTGCGGCTCGTTTTCATCTGCTATTGATTTAAATCCATCCCCCGAGGCCCAGCAAGCCCCGTTTCGTCACCCGCTCTGGGAGAAAAATGGTCAGATTTTTGCTGAAAATAGCACTTTTCCTCGCTCAAATTCCACAGACTGACTCGCTCAGTGCCGTGCACCTTAAAATAGATACCTTACTGTGGAAATTAAATCTATGAGTGTCCAAGACCCCAGGAAGGACGCCTGAAAGATTTGGTTTCAGAGACATTAAGCCCTTTTGATGTATTCTGCGCTCATGTGTGTTGATGTGGCAGTACAGCAGCCGATGGAAACCCAAACTGATGGCCAGGGAAATTTGCTTGAATTAAATGCAGCAGGAATATTGTAGCTCAGCCGTCACAGTTGTATGAATTGGTTCAGCATGGATCTTGCTGCAAATGAAATGTCATGTATAGTAAGTCACCATGCGTCCAAGGGGAGTTCCTAATTCTGTCAGTTAGAAGTTTCTCCATGTTCAGGTATGTTATGTGAATGGAAAGTGTAATGAGTTGCTTCTTTCCTGACTATTCTTTTTAGTGTACTCACTGAAGGAAAAGCAAACTGCCATTGTCACTCATAGTTTATTTATTTTCCTTTTTTCCCTTCATCTCAAGGTTCTCCGTCTCTGAGCGGAACAGGAATGGTAACAGTTCTGGTGGACGATGTGAACGATAACGTCCCTGTTTTCACCTCCTCCACCTTCCACACCACCATCACGGAGGACGCCCCGACAGGGACAGATGTGCTATTGGTCAACAGCTCTGATGCAGATGTTGGTGGCAATGGTGTTATAAGGTGCGCTCCTCTGATTCCACATAAAATTCCTGTTTGTTGTCTCTTTCTTTTGACCCGGATACATGTGTTTTTTAGTGTTTTTGTCTTGATGCTTTAATTAGATACATGAAATTAAAAATGTGGAACAACATGCAAATGTTTCCTGTTAATCTCAAACTGGGGACATTGAGGTTCATGACCCCCAAGGCCTCCAGGGCACCCCCACCTGGTAATGTCCTTTACTGCTCTGTAAAGCACCTTTAATCCAATTTATACATAAAAATATGTTTGTCTTTATTCTGATCATTCAAGGCCCAAAAGCATTGTTTGCAAGTGTCTAGTTTTAAAGGGGGTCTCATAGTGAAATAATTATCAACAAATGTCCTGAATCACCAAAATGCAATCTGAAAATAATTTAAATTTAAGATTATTTCCTGAATAGACAGAGCCAAATTAACTGATTTTGCTGAGATTGAGTTTAAATCTCCTCTTTAGATTTCATTACTGTCTCCACTTTCAATGACAGGGATAAAAGTTTGGCAGAAGAAAGAAAAATAATGAAATCATACACCAGTAACAAATTATGGAAATGACCTCATTGGTTGATTAGTTTTTTTCCTGGGATAATATTCACTGATGGTCTATTTCATCAAAATTTTACTTTATTACGTACAGATTAATGCAAGAATAAAATCTGTGTGCATAGCACTAATGAATCCATTTTTTTCAGTCCATATGAGATCTATGTTGCTCTGTACAGTTATAGTTACTACTGTGAGTATTCAGGTCAGTTTAAGTCTGCTTTCATTCCCTGGTGTGGAAAAGCCTTTTCATACAGAACTGGGTTTTGGCTTTCCTCACACCTTTTTACCAGCTTTATAAAATTCCATGTTTTTTATGCAATTGTGTGACAGAATTTTAGGAGCAGAGTTTTCGTCAGTACCCAGAGTCATTGTTTGGGCTACTATTCTCAAGCTGGGTGACAGCTTTATCACGCTCACAGCCCCATCCATGGCGGAGCTTGTAAGAGCTTCTGGCCAGTCTCTCTCAAGCCGGACACTGACTCAAGTCCGACCCCTCCTCTCTCCTTAGTAACCCCACTGGGTGCACATTGAGGGGTACCGCAGCGCGCTCCAGATTCCCAAAACACAGTAATGAGGATGTTAATTGTCTATGACAGTATGAGTTGTGCCCATCAGGGGTTCCATGGTGTTCCAGGCCCTTAATAGAGACCAGAACCGATTACCTTCAGTTATTAGTTTGGATTCTTACAGCCTATTAAATGTAGGTCCAAAACCTGGACTTTTCTCTGGATTGTGTTCAGACCACAAGCATCTGTAGACAGTTTATGTTATTGATTATGTCCAAATAAGCTTTGTATCCACTCTGCTTTCACACGTTCTGTATTTTGTAGTCCCATCTCTGGAGGGGGATGCTTTTTCTGAAGCCTTTTCAAAATATGCACTGGTGTGTACATGTATGTGTCAGTTTACATTTACATCTGGTTCCTGCTGGAGACTTGTGAGATACGGGGTGAAACATGATATTTGTTTGAAAGCCAACGACTGTGGCCCCTCAGTCCTGAAGAGTTTTGTTATGTGACGTTATTTATGCTTGTATTTTATGTTTTGTTTATTTGTATTGTATGTGATATTTTTTTTTACAGCTTTAGCATTTTTTGTGTTTTGTTTTCTTTTATAAATACCATGTTCCACAGTAAGGTAAATTAAATTTAATAAAATAAATCTAATAAAGGATTCTGGAGTTCTCGAACAAGAAACAGGCAGCCTGAACCACAGGGACTCTCTAATCAGTGAAGCAGAAAACAGTGGCTGAATCTGATAAAATATGAAGCTGGACCCTCAATTAACTAACTGATGTAATGTCACGCCACTACAATGTAGTGACCATTGTTGAGCATATTTTTCTATTTAATGTGCTTTTTGTGAAGCTCGAAACAGTGCCCTCTATAGACCACATTGACACAGTACTGAACAAGTCCCTTTACTCACTGGCAGGTCAGAAAACAATATGTAGAAACTATTATTATGCTGAGGAATGACTCATGTAACACCTGACGGTCAGCACATTAGAAATGTCCTCACTGTAACATAAGATGTGTTCATTATAGAGAAATTGAAGTACCTCTATAGCCACTGAGTGGCAGGTACTATGAGAAAGTAATGGACTGACATTGTGATTATGTGTTATTTCATACTTTCACAGTTTTATAATTTCTTAATTAAAATAACAAAAACATGTTAATATATGCAGGTGCAGTAAAAATCTAAATCACAAAACTTTCACTGAAACTTGTCCTTCTTCATCTTTCCTACAGCTATAGCCTGACTGGAGGACACGGTCAGTTCTCCATCAACCCAGCTACAGGACAGATTATCACCAGCTCCCTGCTGGATCGAGAAGACAGGGCCAATTACCAGCTGCTGGTTGTGGCAACAGATGGGGGGCAGCCCCAGGGCTTGTCCAGCTCCGCCACCGTGTCCGTGACGGTGGCTGACATCAATGATAACCCTCCTCGCTTCCACCACCACCCCTATGTCACCCATATACCCGCCTCTACTGCAGCAGGTTAGTACATACCTTTAAGATGTTGAACAAATTGTATGGTTTGCACTTGTTCTCACTGTTACTGGAATTTTGTTCCAACAGGGCACCCACAGTGTTATTTTAAATATTTCACTTTAGTCTTAAACAGATTTAAGAAGAACATATTACATGTTGGAACAAGGCTTTAAGATTATGGTTTACAGTAATGTTAAAGCTCCTTGTTTTTTTAATCTTTTTTCACTGTAACTTATATACTCTCAACCGTTTATATGCAAGTTTATGCAATGTCAGCGTCTTTAAAATAAAAACAAATTGTCACACAAAACTCATTTATGTCTTTAGGATCCCTGGTCTTTGCTGTTACTGTCACTGACGAGGACTCAGGTTCCAACGCCCAGCTACACTACTCCCTTATAGGGCGCAACTCTGACAAGTTCAAGATTGACCCCATCAGAGGAGCCATCACTGCCAATGAGAAGCTTACTGGAAGCTCAGAAGTTACCCTTACTGTTCGAGTAAAAGACGGTGGAGCTAACCCCAAAACAGATACGACCACAGTGACTGTCCGCTTTGTTACTGGAGGAAACTTTCCTGTCATCAAACTGAAGGAGCATGCATTCACATTCCCCGAGAGCCAGTCGACCAACCACGTTGTTACAACGGTGACTGGATCTTCTATGAGGGGTGGACCGTTGTCATATTACATTGCCAGCGGCAACCTGGATAACGCCTTTCATATTGATCAGCAATCAGGCGAGTTGTCAATCAGACATCCACTAGATTATGAACACATTCAGAAGTATGTTCTCTGGATTGAGGCCAGAGATCAGGGCTTCCCACCTTATTCCTCTTATGAGAAAGTAGAAATAACTGTGCTGGATGTGAATGACAATCACCCAGTGTTTGATAAGGATCCATTCCATGCTGAGATACTAGAGAACATTTCACCTCAGCGGGTGCTCATGGTCTCTGCTGTTGATCTGGACAGTGGGCCAAATGGACAGCTTGAATATGCCATCATTGATGGCAACAAGGAGAACAGCTTCAGTATTAACAGAGCAACTGGTGAAATACGAACCACCAAGCCACTGGACCGGGAGAAGGTGGCTCAGTACACTTTGAAAGTCAAAGCCACTGACCGTGGGTTGCCACCCAAAAACACAGTAGTCAAAGTTCTAATCAACGTACTGGATGTGAATGACAATGCTCCTAGGTTTTCTAAGATCTTTAGTGCTACAGTGGCTGAAAATGCCCCAGTGGGTTACACTGTCACCAGAGTCACCACCACAGACGAGGATGTTGGTTCAAATGCCATTAGCCGATATTCAATTACAGATACCAGCCTTCCATTTAGTATTAATCCAAACACAGGAGACATTACAATAAGTAGGCCACTCAATAGAGAAGACACAGATCAATACATTGTCAAAGTGTCTGCCCATGACTCTGGCTGGACCGTAAGCACAGATGTCACCATATTTATAACGGATATTAACGATAATGCCCCCAGATTTAGTCGTCCCTCTTACTATCTGGACTACCCTGAGCTCACTGAGGTGGGCTCCCTGGTCACACAGGTATCTGCCACAGATCCCGACGAGGATGTCAATGGCAAAATTTTCTATTTCATTCGGTCCCAGTCAGAGTACTTCAGAATTAACGCCAGCTCTGGAGAGATATTTGTAAGCAGCAGTTGAAATATCAGAACTCAACAGGTGCTAGTAGCATAAATATAAATCGCCACAGCTTCATTGTCACAGCCTCAGACAGGGCAGTCAAGCCTTTGATGAGTGAGACGACAGTAATTGTAAACATCGTAGACAGCAATGATAACCCCCCTGAGTTTGATTTGCCTAGCTACTTTACTCCTGTCACTAAAAGTGTCAAGGTTGGTACCAGATGATTAGGGTTGTAGCTCATGACAAAAAGACTTTGGCCTTAATTCTGAGGTCGAGTACTTAATAACAGGTGGAAACAGCTCTGGTAAATTCAAACTAGATAAAACAAGTGGATGGATCACTGTTGCCTCCTCCCTTACATCTGATATGAATAAAATGTTTCTCATTGACATCACAGCAAGTGACAGGGGAAATCCTCCTTTGTCTGCACGAATATCCGTGCGAATCGCAGTCACAGAGGAAAACCATCACACGCCTGAGTTCTCACAAAGCCAAATCTCAGCTACTGTACCTGAAAGCCTTGCTGTGGGAACAGCAATAAGGACCCTGTCTGCCAGAGACAAAGATAAAGAAATGAATGGCCTTATCACATACAATATTACTTCAGGCAATGACAAGGGTCTGTTTTCACTTAATAGTAAAAGTGGAGTGTTATCCCTAGCGCACCCTCTGGATTTTGAAGAGGAGCAACAACATGAGCTTAGAGTTTCAGCTACTGATGGTGGTTGGATTGCAAAAACAAGCTATGTCTCCGTCACAATACATGTGACTGATGTGAATGACAATCCTCCTATGTTTGATCCTGACGAGTACTTCCCCATTGTACAGGAGAATGTTCCTAGTGGCACCACTGTGGTCAAAATGAATGCCATAGACCGTGATTCGGGAGCTAACGCGGTCATGGCTTACGTGATACAGTCATCAGACAGTGACCTCTTTGTTATTGACCCCAACACGGGCACTATCACCACCCAGGGCTTCTTGGATTACGAGGCTAAACAGGTCTACCATTTAACAGTAAAGGCCTTTAATGTCCCAGACGAGGAGCGCTGCAGCTTCGCCAATGTCAACATTCAGCTAAAGGGAGCCAATGAATACGTACCCCGCTTTGTCTCCAAACAGTACTACTTTGAAATCTCTGAAGCTGCTCCAAAAGGCACAGTGGTCGGGGAAGTGTTCGCCAGTGATCGAGACCAAGGAGATGATGGAGTGGTTTACTACCTCATTTTTGGGAAGAGCAGAAAGAAGGGCTTTGGCATCAACAAGAAAACAGGCCAGATTTATGTCACAGGTACTCTAGACCGTGAGAAAGAGGAAAGATTTCACTGAAGGTGTTGGCAAAGAATGCTGGAAGCATCCGCGGGGCAGATATTGACGAGGTGTTTGTGAACATCACAGTTCTTGATGCCAATGACCCTCCTGTTTTTACCCAAGAACTGTATGATGTGCAGGTTAGTGAAGGTCTCTCACCTGGTGGTCTTGTTACCTTTGTGAATGCTGAGGACTCAGACTCTGTACCAAGTTGGAGCAGATTTTCATACTCCATTGCTCCAGAGTTTGATAAAAATGTTTTCACTATCAACCCAAAAACTGGCCAAGTGTCTGTGGCTGCAGAGCTAGACAGAGAAACAACTCCTGTGTATAATCTAATAGTTCTTGCTGTGGATACTGGTACACCTCCTGCAACCGGAAGCACCACCGTTGTGAATCTGGAAGATATCAATGATAATGGTCCAACTTTGACAACTGGCTATGCTGAGGTGATGGAGAATCAGAGAGCTGGCACTGCAGTTACCACACTAGCAGCATCGACCCAGATCTACCACCCAACCAAGGCCCTTTCTTATTCAGCCTTCTCAGTTCTGGATCTGCCAACAGCTACTTCAGCCTTAGTCCAGCTGGAGTGTTAACCACCAGTCGGGAGATAGACAGAGAACAGTTTAGTGACTTCTACCTTTCCGTTGTGATCAAGGACTCTGGTGTGCCTCAAATGTCCTCCACAGGAACAATTCGCATCAAAATAAATGATCAGAATGACAATCCTTCCGAGCCAAGGTCCATGGAAATCTTTGTCCACTACTTTGGGAACATGTTTCCTGGAGGTTCTTTGGGAGATGTCAAACCCAAGACCCTGACATTCAGGATAGGTTCCACTGCTCTTATTCCGCCATCCTCGGTCTGTTAGTATCCAACTGGTACATGCAACCTCAACTCTAAAGCTCGCTCAACGGATGGAACTTTTGAACTAACCATCCGTAGCAGTGATGGGTTCATGGTTCAGTCAGCAATACAGCCCGAGTCCTCTTCATGGGCTTCACGAATGCCACAGTGGACAACAGCATACTC
>NW_024041970.1:0-20795 GCF_014851395.1 Micropterus salmoides | reverse complement strand
CTTGCAGCCACGGACACCACTTCAGCCCAGGTTGACTGAGGGGTCCCAAAACACGGTGTCCTGGATGTTAGCGGTTGTACTAAGAGAAACAATCTGTTTGGCTTGTACTGAAGCCACATCCATAAAGCCAGTCAGCAGGGAATCTTCTCTTTGAGTTCCTCTGAAAGTCGTCGGATGTCTTCCATAAGGTCAGCAATCTTCTTGTTCGCTTTCTTAAGGAGTGAGCAGTCCTCAAGGGGCAGAGTTATCTCGGCTTGCGTAGTCACCGGAGCTTTGTTGCGATCAGTAGCGTTGATCGCGTTTTTACGGTCATCTAGCTTAAAATCCATGTCGGATGACTAAAATCCTTAACCCACGTAAAACTTAAAATAAAGTTAAGTTAAAAAAAAGGATATAAAAAATGTAACGAAAAAGAGTGGATTAAAACTGGATAAGAGTCCGGTTCAAGACGGAGCTTCCGACAGGTGGCTACAGACGCCAACGCATGCGCAGAGTGCAGATTACGTCAGCAATTACGTCAGAGATCTTGTGACAAGATGAAGCAAGCATACATGACCAAGAGGACAGGTAAACGAGAAGTAAGAGTTTTCATAACAACAACATGTTGATGTGATGCTCACTTAATAAATAAATGCTGGTAGTTGGGAATAATATTTGTGGAGGATCTCTTCTCTGTGGCAGCAGCAGGTACTAAAACACAGAGTACAACAGAGCAACACAAACCTGATAGGCCTATAAATGTTTACATGTTTTACCCACATCTCGGTTTAATTTGACGTGACAGTCACATGTCTGATCATATTCGGGCCACATACAGTCTGATATTATAGCAGCCACAGACTTTCCAGACTTTATTTTGAGGAAGTTTATCTGAAGAATATTTCCATTTGATGGAACGGTGCAGCCATAAAAACATGGAGGATCTGGTTTGAATATCTCACTCAGTGATGACATCATACAGCCGAACTTCACTGAAGAGCTGGAACAAGTTGAACACAATAAATATGAGATGCTGTCAGACGAGTGTTTGTTTCTTCAGCTTCAGAGTCATTAATGTGAAATGTAAAATGTTTGTGCTGTTAAAATCTGTGAATAACAACAACCTTACTGGGCTGCTGATCTTCCATTATAGCAGGACTGGTTGTTTCTATTAAAGGTAACAGGACACAAACCCTCTGCACACAGTTTGCTCCTCCAGTGACTTTAAAGTGAAAACTATCATCTGTTGAACAAACTGAAGCTCCTCTGCTGCCTCCTGCTGGCTGCTTCCTGTCACTGTCAGTCTGTTCGTCCCTCAGGACAAACTGGAGTTTTTCTTTTACACGATATAAATCCTCCACACCAGACTCTGCTACTGAAAATCTCTGATACAAAACGAGCTCCAGCTCAACAACTACAGCAGTAAAATCCTGCTTTTACATTAATGAGACATTAAAATAACAGAAACGTCATATAATTAATATCTTAATGTTAAAAAAAATCCACACTCCCTGCTGAGATACGAAGTAACTTACTATCACATTTTGATGGCGGGGTCATCACCATGGAGACGGGAAGGTTCATTTCCTGCAGTCAGAGCAGGTTAGAAAGAAAATGATCTTCAGATCTATGTAGTGACGTCTGTGACTGTCTCTGATGCTGTACGTCTTTTTGTTCTGTTTGTGTTTCTAAACCAAAAATCTTTCTTTACCAAGATCATCATAGACAAACGTCTCCATATTGACAGCAGAACTGATGCTCGTTGATACTGCAGCCTTAATGCAGCCCCAGGTTGTGGTACCAATTTTGAGAGTAATTTATAAAACTTTATAGATTTATTTTCAACCCAGCGCCCTCACAGACCTGACGGGATGATGGTGAACAACATGTCGTGGTACATGTGATTGGCCGTCTGAGGTTACGCCTACTGATTTGTGGTGGAAATGGTAAATTTCCTTCTGAAGAAATTAAAAATAAAGACGTTACAACAAACAGGTGTCTTTGTGATATTTATTAAAGTAAGAATAACAGAGTGATTCAGCTGAAGGGCAGAGCTCATACATCAGAGGGCTGTTAGAGAGTCTGACCCAGAGAAACAGAGAAGACATTTAATGCTAGAGAATAATTGTGGAGTCAAACAGAAAAGCCTTTCTCAGCCTTGAGCCACAGTGGAAACTCCTTTCTCACAGGAAAGCATGACACAAAACAATCTCACAGGTCATTATATCAAAACACTGGTACACTTAGTGGAAATTATAACATCACATAAGATGAGCAAAGAACATAAGAATGACATATAGAGGATTAATAAAGTACATATACAGGGTATATACACAAGTATCCTGAAGTAAAACACCCTGTAAGACCTTTTTAATGTATTATAAGACGGCCGCAAATTGTGAAATTTAAATATATTCAATCAAATTTTTATGGCCTATATGTGACCAGGTTATAATCTCTTCTAAAAGCTGAGGCATTCACCAACCTTCTCAGTCTGTATAGACCTGTTTTCTTTGTGAAGAACTGGTCAAATTTCCTGCGAAAATCCATTGTCTTAAATCGGCTATGACGTTTATGTTTGCAACATTACTGAAAATCATGTGAACAGTGTGATTTTGTGTTTTAGTTGTTTCAAAGTAGATAATGTTTGCTTGCATGCACTGACCAGTTGATAACTACCTGACATAGTTGTAATTTATTTTCAGGCATAAATGTGGAAAGGGTGAACTGTTGGTTGCAATCTGATCCCTTACTGCTAGAAGCCACTAGAAACTACACAATGAACCTTTAACTTACTATAAATTGATTTTGAGACTGTAAAAGTAAACAGTCTTTCATCAACTACTGTATCAATACAACATAATTCAAAAACCCCAGAAGGGAACAAAGCTGAAGAGAATAAAAAGAGTGATGATAACGTTGGTAGTGTAGGCGGTGTAGCACACAGACATTTGTGATCAGCTGCTGCTGTCTGCATCCTAAAGATTAAAGGAGGCGGCTAGAAGGAGCACATATTGGCACAATGGCATCCTGGCTCTGGCTAAATCTACATCAGCTAGTATAAATGAATCTATAATATTTTACAAGTATACTGTTAATGTTACTATATTCATTATAATCGAATACAGTTTACCACTATTATAATATTAATTCCAGTTACTGCAGTTTCATTTTGGGGTTGTTTTTTATTCATTAACTTGTTCAAGAAAAATGCTCTAGGCTGCATGGTAGTTAGTCTCCAACTTTAATTTCAAGTAGGCTACTAACTCGTCAGTAATCATAACTATTTATGCAGAACGATTTCAACTTTTGAATAGTTTGCTGTAGCACATCAAACTTTTGTCCCGCTCCATTCAGGCTGTGATAGATCTGATCACAAAAAGTGACACTGACGAGCGCTTCGGCTTTATGAAAAGGTGAAAATGTTTCAATAAAAAGGCACAGAGTTAGCTAAATAGCCAGCTAACGTTAGCCAAACGTTGTTTATATTTTCCCTGTTGTCTTCTGCAGAGGTGGGACCAAGTCATCGTTTTACAAGTCCGAGTCAAGTTTCAAGTCCAAAGTCGAGTCCCAAGTCTTAAACTTTGAGTTTGAGTCCTTAACAAGTCATAATGCGCTCTTACTCAAATTTAAAACCATTTCAAAAGTTTTTTCAAAAAATGTAATGAATGAATCATTAGCCTGTACAGAAAGAAGGCAGAGGAGCTGTTACAAACAACAAATGTTCTATAATTTCCTGAATTAAATTAAATGTTCATGTAGGGCTGCTAATTATTTTGGTCAATACTGAGATCACAAATATGTAACAGGTTTACTTACTCATTGCCTTATGAAACATCAAACTATTGGACCCTTAAAATGTAATACTTTCTTTTTCAAAACTAGGCTACTATATATGCTCTATATACTCAAAAATCCCAAATAGCCCATGAAATAAGAAACAATAATCCAATATGATGAACTTAAAGCAGCATCTAGAGCGCAAAAGGACAACAGCAGTGTAGTTTCCTCCAAGATGACAGCTTTTGGTGATGGATGGGTCACTGAGGGGGCAGTGTGTGTGTAGGTAAGAAAACCAGCCACAAAATTGGTTTATTACCTTTTAAGACCCCGGATGTAGGTAAAATCTATATGTTTCCATTTCAGTTGCCCCCTTGACCATGGTCACATTGACTTTATAACAAACTGTCATATCCTCAATCAACCTAATTTAATTTTGTGGAGTACACATGTATTATGTTTTATAATTTCTGTGAATATAATCCAATTAATCTTATTTCCATCCTGCACGGACACCTTATTTTTAAAACCGGACGTTGTCACATGTGTATCCTTGAGCTAAATTCATCAAGTCCAACCCAATTTGATAAATAATGTATGTGGTTCTCCTATTGCGTAACATGAAGACTTCACAGCCTCTCTTCAGGTAGGACTCTCACAATCACACACTTGTCTTTGTAAATAGAGAAACTGACAGGATAAAGTCTCTAACCTGCCTGGCAGTTCTCTCTGGTTCGTTTCAGTTTTGAATATGTGTGCACGCCAAATTTAGGTGCGGCTAGCTTAATCGACGTCTCAGAAACGAGTGACAAACACTCAAGGTCAGACCATTTGTTGCTTTTTCTAAGATGTCAGCCACAGATGGTGTGGATGTGCTAGGAGACAATTCAGCAGAACAGTGTCTACAAACGGCAATTTTTGTGTCTTTCTCTGACATTTTAAAATGCTTCCCCACTGCAGACATGTCAACGTAATTGTTCTGTAAAATTTAATTGGTCACTGAAAATGCTATTTTTGCTATTTTCAGCCAATTCATTTCAGTGGCCGAACAATCGGTGCTTCTCTACCTTTGCTGTCTGTACCTCTGTGTGTTACCTCTGTGTGTATATATTGCGCAGGCTGTTCACCCATCTCTCTCTCACCCTGAGCCACTTTTCTGCCTCTTAAAAGGAAGTTTATCCTTGCCGCTGTCGCTTAGTGCTGATCTTAGTGGGAATTGTTGGGTTTCTGTAACTAATATCATAGAGTACAGTCTAGACCTGCTCTTTTATGAGAAGCTCTATGAGATAACTGTTAATTATGCTGTGAAAATAATAAAATTGAACTGAATTTATAAACCCTTTGAACTGACTTTCCAGCTCTTTCCAAATCAAACTTCCTCAGCTGTCATCACAGTCACATGATAACAGGTGGTTGTATTCAGGGCAGCAGGAAACAGCTAGCTTGGCTCTGTGAAAACTGTCACACTGATGCTTTGTGAATGCATTTGTGTCAGGGTTCTTCTCCTGTTGTGAACACGTTGGTGAATTTTTAGGGTACCTGATTGGGCGAAACGTTTTCCACACTGTTCACACCAGTACGGTTTCTCTCCAGTGTGAACACGTTGGTGAGTTTTTAGGTGACTTGATGTAGCGAAGGTTTTTCCACACTGTTCACACCAGTGAGGTTTCTCTCCAGTGTGAACACGTTGGTGGCTTTGCAGGGCACCTGATCGAGAAAAGGTTTTTTCACACTGTTCACACCAGTACGGTTTCTCTCCAGTGTGAACACGTTGGTGTGTTTTCAGGTCACTTGATACAGTGAAAGTTTTCCCACACTGGTCACAGCTGTATGGTTTCTCTCCAGTGTGAACACGTTGGTGTTTTTTTAGGTTACCTGATGTAGTGAAAGCTTTCCCACACTGGTCACACCTGTACGGTTTCTCTCCAGTGTGAACACGTTGGTGTGTTTTCAGGTCACCTGATGTAGTGAAAGTTTTCCCACACTGGTCACAGCTGTATGGTTTCTCTCCAGTGTGAACACGTTGGTGTATTTTTAGGTTACCTGATGCAGTGAAAGTTTTCCCACACTGGTCACACCAGTACGGTTTCTCTCCAGTGTGAACACGTTGGTGGTGTTTTAGGTGACCTGATGAAGTGAAAGTTTTCCCACACAGTTCACACCTGTACAGTTTCTCTCCAGTGTGAACTCTATGATGAATCTTCAAAGATCCACATCTTGTGAAGGATTTGTCACAGTGCTGACAGCGGTGACATTTGATTCCATCTCTTCCTCTCCTTTTCTATATCAACAGAGACACAGTGAGATGTCATGGTGGAGCGAGCTGTCTAAAACCATAAATGACATTAGAGCACATCTTTGAAATCACATGCTAACCTACTGTACCACATGAAGTTATCAATAAAAAGAAAATAATAATTAATTTAATTTAATTTAATAGAACTAACTGCAGACCTGCTGTTATCTGGGAGTTTGTTCCAAATATATACGGAGCATAATAACTGAACGCTGCTTCTCTATGTTTAGTTTTGACTCTGGGGACAGAAAGCAGACCTGCCCCAGACCACCTGAGAGGTCTGGATGGTTCGTAACGAAGCAGAAGATCGTGCAGAAGCAGAAGACTGCATACAAAAGCAATGTCCACAGTGTACCAAAAATACCCGGATGGTGTACTGATTTGAAAAATAACTAGCATTGGAACCAGTCTACCTCACGGTCTGCGTTCCATAATGAGAAGCGCTGGAATGATCGTAACCGGTAAAAATGACCTTCCCTGGCAGTCTGGTGGGAATTTCTCTAAGTATCTAGGTGTTTCTTTTTAATGCAGACTATGCAGACCCGTATCTCTGAGCGAGCGAAAGTTTTTTTTTCTCCGCTGCCGTGTGTGTGGAGACAGACGCGCTGCTGTGGAGGATGAAAACTGAAGAACGTAGAAACCTGGAGAAAATACAGCTAAAAAAACTGACTACACTGGGGCTAGCTTCAACACTACAAATGTGGTAGCTAACTGCTGTAAGAATTTAGTTGTAAATTCAGTGTTTAGATATATAGAGCTGGAGACATCTAGCAGCATCGGTAGCTTTGATGTCCGTGGGATTTCCCGCGACGCACAGTCCTTGCTGGTTCAAGAGCGAGGTAATTCATTTAAAACTGTTTTTGTTCATTCTTTTTCACATTACTGCAAAAGGTAGATTTATTTTGCACTGAGAGAAAGTACTGAACGTTGCATACGGTCTGATATGTTTTGGTTTTAGAAGACCTTGTGGCTTTACTGGGCGCCGCCATTTTGGGTGTGTGTGTCCTGTGACATTTTGTGTTATGTCAGAGCACGGAATACTTCTTATAAATACATGTACAAAACAGTAACATTAGTTCTGAAGTAGAGACACTTGCTTGAACAGTGGCGTTAAAAACGTTCTAACGTTATGCTTTGTAAAAATCATCCTCATTGCTGCTGTTATGAATACGTGATCAGTAAAAATGTCAGGAGGGACCTGCTTTGTGTTTTAAAATAGCTTATATCCATAGACTATATGATACAGCATCCTGGTCTGACAGGCTGCAGTGTTTGCAGTTTGGCTGGTTGTTGACTCCTCGGGTTCCAGTTAAGTGGATTAATTTCTAAAATGCGCTGCTGAACAGGGTTCCCGTCACTTTTCAGGATGGGGTGTGACCACCTCGTCAAGGAGGTCTTGGTCGCTTTCAAGCAAACTCTGGTGCAGTTCGCTTGTGGTGTGAAAACAAACAAACCAACCACAGGATTTTATGATAAGCATTATTTCCAAAGCTAAACGGCTAATAAATCCATCGTCTGACTGCAAGACGTGTTCAGCGATTTTATAATTGATCTGTATAAGCCGGTATGTTTATGAAAATCATTTGGTAACGTATACTTGGCAGCGCCGATATTTCCCCTGATTAATAGGTTCAAATTTGTCAAAAAAGGAGTGCCAGTAGTACTCTGTTTACCCTGTCAGTTCTTCAAGTCCATAAAACATTTGTGACAGCGATACCACAGTAGGCCTATGCTGTCGGCCAACGGGCCCCGAATTATTACTGAATGTCCTGTTTTTACGTTATTATTCATAATAGGCCATGTGGTCGATCTGCTGTCTAATGTTACTAATCATGCTTATGATGACTTTGTGAGCTCTTTGCGATACTGATCAGAAGCATTAAAGTGCTGCAGAAACTTCGTCGGTCACTGGAGTTTTTTCCCCCCCCATGTGGGTCCTGATGATGCAGGATGACAATCGCCAAAGCTGTCCAATCAACAAGTTACCTGTACGACTGTGTAACTTCATGTTTACTTCTCTTGGTTCGTTTGTAAAACTGCAGTGTGAACATGAACAGGATGAGAACTAAAATACAAGAGTGTATAATTTTTCTCACTTGGTCCAAATGAACCGAACTACAGATGTGAAAGCACCCTCAGAATCTGGAAATAGGGAATGTTCAACATTATTGCATAAAAGAATGAAAATTAATTATCAGAATTGTTGCTTGTTAATTATCTGATCAAGCAGATAATTACTTTAATAGTCTATTCAGCTTTATGGAAGATGTGCCTTATTTTGTGTTGAACTTGAATTGTAATAATGGAGTTGTATTCATATTTTTGAGTACTACTATCTGAAAATAGGCATTTTTTAAATTTTAAGTAGAGTAGTAGTAATTTTGTTGAGTGAGTTTCCTTTAGGCACTTGGTGTCCTGTCTCTCTCATCACGGGTGCAGCTGTTGATTGCTTTTGTGTTCTTACCGACGTTTCACACACCGGCATGACTGATACTGATTCACACCTTATCATGTTTGTTGAATCTTAATTTGTAAAATAAATTGTTACTTTTTCCATGCAAGCTCGTCTTGTCTCCCATCAGTTTCCACAAATATAAATAGGAGAAGCATATTTTGATACTATAACGTACATTTATTATTATTACCCCTGGACCCCTGGGCTGAGCGATATGGACCAAAAAGTCATGCATTGTAAATAAGGTAAGAAAGTAAATAAAGGAGAGAAGAGTCTAAATTCTTTGTGTTTTAATATTGCAATATGAAGAGGCGTAGGCATTTGCTAGCTTGTTATACCTACAACTGACAGTGCGCACAACGAGCTAGCTTTATCCTAATTTCAGCCACCGTCTCGACGGCGTGCCTAACAGCAAAGTAGCAGATATTTTCCACATCCAGCAGTTAAAGAAAAAACGTCATTCATGCAGAGACGTGTTTGTGTCCGCTGAAGAATGTGCCACTACCAGAGACACCAATACACCGTCACCTCATACATAACTTTGAGTGACACTCGAGAGTGAGAGTGGCGCTGTAATGGCGACGGGCGGAGAGCATCCTGTGGCGTGTTAAGTTTGTCTAGTTACACAGTAAGTGTGTTCCTGAGTGCAAGTGTCTGGTTTTTGATCAGCCCAAAAGGACTCATGTCCCTCCATGGGGACACCGCCGTCTGCCGCCGGACCTGATCGGCAACCGGCATCTCCTCGTCCTCTTTTCTCCCCAACCACACTAATAATTGGTGACTCCATGTCGGAACAAATGACACAGCTCTTCGGCAGTCTGAGCTGACAAAATTAGATTTTAACCATCTTCTTAACTTTTTAAAGCAGTGCGGAAAGTCAGTTTTTATCTCTGGTCCCATTCCCACAGTCGGTCGCGGTGCTGGACGCTTCAGTAGACTCCTTGGCCTCCACGACTGGCTCCAGTCCACCTGCAGGGCTCACCGTGTTTTATGTGGATAATTTTAATATTTTCTGGCAAAGAATGTCTCTTTTTAAGACAGACGGACTTCACCCAAACAAACGGGGCTCAGAAATGTTAGCTGCGCACATACAGCATGTGGTGCATTTGATCTCTGTTTTCAACAGCTCCCTATCTACTGGTTGTGTGCCTGATTATTTTAAAACGGCTTGTGTGAACCCACTTTTAAAGAAACCTGGTTTAGATCCCTCCCTCCCACATAATTTTAGACCAATTTCAAAACTGCCTTTTATTGCAAAGATTCTAGAAAGAATTGTGTACTGGAAAATAACAAATTATTTGAAAAGTTTCAGTCTGGTTTTAGGAAGTACCACAGCACTGAGACTGCCCTGCTTAAAGTCACCAATGACCTTTTAATGTCTGCTGATGAAGGCATGTGCTCAGTCCTGGTACTCCTGGACCTTAGCGCTGCTGCTTTTGACACAATTGATCACAACATCATGTTAGACAGACTAAGGCACTGGGTGGGTGCCTCTGACTGGTACTGCCCTAGAATGGTTTTCATCCTACCTGTCAAATAGGAAGTTTTGTGTGTCTGTAAACAACTATGTCTCCTCGTTCTGTCCAGTTAAATATGGTGTGCCTCAGGGGTCGGTCTTAGGACCCATTTTGTTTTCCTTGTATCTGCTTCCCCTTGGACATATTATCCATAAACATGGCATTTCTTTTCATATTTATGCTGATGACACACAAATATACTTGCCCGTCAGATCCACAGACCCTGGAATGCTGAGTTCACTTAACAACTGCCTTTGTGAAGTAAAAAAATGGATGTCAAATAATTTCCTCCAGCTGAACTCAGACAAAACAGAAATCCTGGTCATCGGGTCTCAGCAGATGGCAAATCAAATACTGCCATCTGCTGGTTCCCTAGTAAATCACATTAAGCCTGTGGCAAAGAACCTTGGTGTTTGGTTTGATAGTAATTTAAATTTCGAGCAGCACACCACAAAGCTTGTTCAGTCATGTTTTTATCAACTTAGAAATATAGCTAAAATTCGATCAATGTTAACTTTTAAGGACACCGAGACCATTTTACACGCCTTCGTCTCATCACGCCTGGATTATTGCAACAGCCTTTTCACCCGTTTAACCCAAAAATCTATTGATCGACTCCAGACTGTCCAGAACTCAGCTGCCAGGCTTTTAACCAGAACAAAGAAATATGACCACATTACTCCTATTTTAGCTTCATTACACTGGCTCCCAGTATGTTTTAGAATTGACTTTAAAATTCTATTGATCACTTTTAAAGCTCTTCATGGCCTCTCGCCTTGTTATATTTCTGACCTTTTAGTCCCATACGCACCAGCACGTACCTTGAGATCCTCGGGCAGAGGTCTGTTGTCTGTTCCAGAGTCTCGACTGAAAACTAAAGGGGAAAGAGCGTTTGCTGTCAGGGCCCCGAGGCTCTGGAACAGCCTGCCCGAGGAAATCAGGTCGGCTGAGTCGGTGAACTCTTTTAAGTCCCTTCTTAAAACAAACTTTATAGGAGAGCCTTTCCCGATCTTATTTGACTTTATTTTATCCCTTTTATTTTATTGTATTTTACTAATTTTATATAAATTTTCATGCTCTTATCTTTTTTTGTATTATTCTTTACACTTGTTAAAGCACTTTGTAACTTGTTTTTGAAAAGTGCTCTACAAATAAGGATTATTATTATTATAAAAATAAGGATTATTATTATATTTAATTTCTTCTGTATTAACGGATTATTATTATTATTATATTATTATATTATTATTATTATCAGATATAACATACATTAAATATTCTGACAACACTGGACACCACTAACTCACTAAGAGAGCTACAGACTGAGATGGACAGCAGAACTGTCTTGACCTCAAACCCTCCAAAACAGGAGCTAGTTTTTAAACTTTGCAACTCTGTTAGTCAACAACCAGCCAATAGAAAGGCTGACTCATACCTCAGGACAATAACTGATCACAAACTTACCTTCCAACTTATTTACTTACAACCTTTTACTACAGAGATGTGATGTGTTTTCAATCACAAGCACAAATCAAGCTCCTAACAAAAAGTTATTTGAATTGAACTTTAGTGGAGCAGTTACAGCAACACTGGAATAATCCTGCCAACCTGGGCCCTGGCAGCCAAAAACCAA
Source organism: Micropterus salmoides (assembly GCF_014851395.1). Lineage (NCBI taxonomy): Eukaryota > Metazoa > Chordata > Actinopteri > Centrarchiformes > Centrarchidae > Micropterus > Micropterus salmoides. Next base: position 9,135 of record NW_024041970.1, on the reverse strand, counting down.
CCAACCCAAAAGCAAAATTATCTGCAAAGAAACTACAAGCATCAACAAGCAGCAGTGAAGTTAACATGAAATCCTCCTCACAGATCAATCAGACGGATCATTGTTTGTTCTGCGCGCTCCGCCATGACAAGTGCTGCATCGCGCATGCGCAACGCGGGAAAATGCCGACAGTCACAGCACAAAGAAAAGAGAAACGCTCGTGAGTTTTTCTTTCAGCTTCCTCTCTTCAAGATGAAAACAGGAACCACGGAGACACTTTGGAAATCAAACCACGTCAACACAAACCCTGGAGCGGGTTTTCAGGCTCTGATCTCTAACAACAGAATGAACGGATGATACACGGACCCTCGAGACTCTTCCTCGTGTCTTTAGTCTCGTGATGAAGTCATGAACACTGACCTGAACATCGGTGCTATCAGAGCACGAGGCTGCTGTTTGGCTCCTGCGGTCCGGGTTCTGGTTCTCCATCGTCCTGCAGGTCTCCGCTGTGACTGGTGGACCGTGTTGTCCTGGACTGAGTCTGGATTCTGGTCTCGGAGCTCTTCAGGCTGAGATACAGGAGCGCTGCGGGATCCCGCGGAGTGTTCTCGCGATGTCACGGCGTCTCGTCCCGCCCCTTAGTTACTGTCGCTAAGGCCGTTTAGAAACATGGCTCCTTGATTTCAGGCAGAAGATGAAGTTTAGTTAGTTGGTTTCCTGAAACCAGCTGATCATATTTGATGTGTATGAGGGAGTGTGCTTCACACAGAGCAGAGTTTTAATGAAGCGCTTGTTATTATCACATCAGAGGCTCATGAAAATATCCTGCTGAAGCTTTTTGTACAACAAAGACAGAAATAACTTCATGTGTTACATTTAATGTTGAATTTACAGGAAGGCAGAATCATTAAGAATTAGTCGTAGACAGCGTTTCACAAAGTTTCTAAAGTGTCCTCTAACTCAACAAGTCACTAAACTGCAGGATTGTTGAAGGGAGTCTGGGACTTTCTCCCCGGGCCACAAAGGAGTAGCTATATTACGGTTACTGTTTAAATGGTGAAATCAGATGAAACAGACAGTTTGTTCACAAACATCTGCTGCTTCTCTCGGCAGCTAAGAGAGTCCAAACACATCATTAACATCACAGTGAAGCTGTTTGTTCACTTAACGGGCCATCGTGTGTTTGTCCAGGTCGGCTCTCTATTCAAATGGGGATCAGCTGCTTGAAAAGGCGACTGACGCACATTTTCACCTCTCTTCAGGTGATCAGCTTGAATAGGAGGCAGAGAGCTGAACATGTGGACATCAGCTGGCTATTCAGCTGCATTAATGAGCAGCCCAAACAGATGCAAACACAAAGCCACTGAAGGAAAACTGTGTGTTGTGAATGTAGCCTGCAAACCTCTTTAGTCTCCGTTAATACAGAAGAAATTAGAAATATAACAACAACATGTTGATGTGATGCTCACTTAATAAATAAATGCTGGTAGTTGGGAATAATATTTGTGGAGGATCTCTTTTCTGTGGCAGCAGCAGGTACTAAAACACAGAGTACAACAGAGCAACACAAACCTGATAGGCCTATAAATGTTTACATGTTTTCCCCACATCTCGGTTTAATTTGACGTGACAGTCACATGTCTGTGATCATATTCTGGCCACATACAGTCTGATATTATAGCAGCCACAGACTTTCCAGACTTTATTTTGAGGAAGTTTATCTGAAGAATATTTCCATTTGATGGAACGGTGCAGCCATAAAAACATGGAGGATCTGGTTTGAATCTCTCACTCAGTGATGACATCATATAGCCGAACTTCACTGAAGAGCTGGAACAAGTTGAACACAATAAATATGAGATGCTGTCAGACGAGTGTTTGTTTCTTCAGCTTCAAAGTCATTAATATGAAATGTAAAATGTTTGTGCTGTTAAAATCTGTGAATAACAACAACTTACTGGGCTGCTGATCTTCCATTATAGCAGGACTGGTTGTTTCTATTAAAGGTAACAGGACACAAACCCTCTGCACACAGTTTGCTCCTCCAGTGACTTTAAAGTGAAAACTATCATCTGTTGAACAAACTGAAGCTCCTCTGCTGCCTCCTGCTGGCTGCTTCCTGTCACTGTCAGTCTGTTCGTCCCTCAGGACAAACTGGAGAGCTCCTCACAAAACATTCACATTAACACAACAGCTACATTTACTACACTGCTGTACTCAAGTACAACACTCAGGTACTTTTACTTTACTTTCTACTTCTACTCCACATCTCAGAGGGAAATATTGAACTTTTACTTCACTACATTTATCTGGTAGCTTTAGGTACTAGTTACTTTACAAATTAGGACTTTTTAGTGTTTAAATATGTTTTGTTATTAGTTAAACTCCCAAAGTTTATATAATTATTATTTTAAGTTTTCTTTTCCACGACATAAATCCTCCACACCAGACTCTGCTACTGAAAATCTCTGATACAAAACGAGCTCCAGCTCAACAACTACAGCAGTAAAATCCTGCTTTTACATTAATGAGACATTAAAATAACAGAAACGTCATATAATTAATATCTTAATGTTAAAAAAATCCACACTCCCTGATGAGATACGAAGTAACTTACTATCACATTTTGATGGTGGGGTCATCACCATGGAGACGGGAAGGTTCATTTCCTGCAGTCAGAGCAGGTTAGAAAGAAAATGATCTTCAGATCTATGTAGTGACGTCTGTGACTGTCTCTGATGCTGTACGTCTTTTTGTTCTGTTTGTGTTTCTAAACCAAAAATCTTTCTTTACCAATATCATCATAGACAAACGTCTCCAATATTGACAGCAGAACTGATGCTCGTTGATACTGCAGCCTTAATGCAGCCCCAGGTTGTGGTACCAATTTTGAGAGTAATTTATAAAACTTTATAGATTTATTTTCAACCCAGCGCCCTCATAGACCTGACGGGATGATGGTGAACAACATGTCACAGTACGTGTGATTGGCCGTCTGAGGTTACGCCTACTGATTTGTGGTGGAAATGGTAAATTTCCTTCTGAAGAAATTAAAAAATAAAGACGTTACAACAAACAGGTGTCTTTGTGATATTTATTAAAGTAAGAATAACAGAGTGATTCAGCTGAAGGGCAGAGCTCATACACCAGAGGGCTGTTAGAGAGTCTGACCCAGAGAAACAGAGAAGACATTTAATGCTAGAGAATTATTGTGGAGTCCAACAGAAAAGCCTTTCTCAGCCTTGAACCACAGTGGAAACTCCTTTCTCACAGGAAAGCATGAAACAAAACAATCTCACAGAAGGTCATTATATCAAAACACTGGTACACTTAGTGGAAATTATAACATCACATAAGATGAGCAAAGAACATAAGTAATGACATATAGAGGATTAATAAAAGTACATATACAGGGTATATACACAAGTATCCTGAAGTAAAACACCCTGTAAGACCTTTTTAATGTATTATAAGACAGCCGCGAATTGTGAAATTTAAATATATTCAATCAAATTTTTATGGCCTATATGTGACCAGGTTATAATCTCTTCTAAAAGCTGAGGCATTCACCAACCTTCTCAGTCTGTATAGGCCTGTTTTCTTTGTGAAGAACTGGTCAAATTTCCTGCGAAAATCCATTGTCTTAAATCGGCTATGACGTTTATGTTTGCAACATTACTGAAAATCATGTGAACAGTGTGATTTTGTGTTTTAGTTGTTTCAAAGTAGATATTGTTTGCTTGCATGCACTGACCAGTGGATACCTGACATAGTTGTAATTTATTTCAGGCATAAATGTGGAAAGGGTGAACTGTTGGTTGCAATCTGAACCCTTACTGCTAGAAGCCACTAGAAACTACATAATGAACCTTTAACTTACTATAAATTGATTTTGAGACTGTAAAAGTAAACAGTCTTTCATCAACTACTGTATCAATACAACATAATTCAAAAACCCCAGAAGGGAACAAAGCTGAAGAGAATAAAAAGAGTGATGATAACGTTGGTAGTGTAGGCGGTGTAGCACACAGACATTTGTGATCAGCTGCTGCTGTCTGCATCCTAAAGATTAAAGGAGGCGGCTAGAAGGAGCACATATTGGCACAATGGCATCCTGGCTCTGGCTAAATCTACATCAGCTAGTATAAATGAATCTATAATATTTTACAAGTATACTGTTAATGTTACTATATTCATTATAATCGAATACAGTTTACCACTATTATAATATTAATTCCAGTTACTGCAGTTTCATTTTGGGGTTGTTTTTTATTCATTAACTTGTTCAAGAAAAATGCTCTAGGCTGCATGGTAGTTAGTCTCCAACTTTAATTTTAAGTAGGCTACTAACTCGTCAGTAATCATAACTATTTATGCAGAACGATTTCAACTTTTGAATAGTTTGCTGTAGCACATCAAACTTTTGTCCCGCTCCATTCAGGCTGTGATAGATCTGATCACAAAAAGTGACACTGACGAGCGCTTCGGCTTTATGAAAAGGTGAAAATGTTTCAATAAAAAAGGCACAGAGTTAGCTAAATAGCCAGCTAAAGTTAGCCAAACGTTGTTTATATTTTCCCTGTTGTCTTCTGCAGAGGTGGGACCAAGTCATCGTTTTACAAGTCCGAGTCAAGTTTCAAGTCCAAAGTCGAGTCCCAAGTCTTAAACTTTGAGTTTGAGTCCTTAACAAGTCATAATGCGCTCTTACTCAAATTTAAAACCATTTCAAAAGTTTTTTCAAAAAATGTAATGATGAATCATTAGCCTGTACAGAAAGAAGGCAGAGGAGCTGTTACAAACAACAAATGTTCTATAATTTCCTGAATTAAATTAAATGTTCATGTAGGGCTGCTAATTATTTTGGTCAATACTGAGATCACAAATATGTAACAGGTTTACTTACTCATTGCCTTATGAAACATCAAACTATTGGACCCTTAAAATGTAATACTTTCTTTTTCAAAACTAGGCTACTATATATGCTCTATATGCTATATATACTCAAAAATCCCAAATAGCCCATGAAATAAGAAACAATAATCCAATATGATGAACTTAAAGCAGCATCTAGAGCGCAAAAGGACAACAGCAGTGTAGTTTCCTCCAAGATGACAGCTTTTGGTGATGGATGGGTCACTGAGGGGGCAGTGTGTGTGTAGGTAAGAAAACCAGCCACAAAATTGGTTTATTACCTTTTAAGACCCCGGATGTAGGTAAAATCTATATGTTTCCATTTCAGTTGCCCCCTTGACCATGGTCACATTGACTTTATAACAAACTGTCATATCCTCAATCAACCTAATTTAATTTTGTGGAGTACACATGTATTATGTTTTATAATTTCTGTGAATATAATCCAATTAATCTTATTTCCATCCTGCATGGACACCTTATTTTTAAAACCGGACGTTGTCACATGTGTATCCTTGAGCTAAATTCATCAAGTCCAACCCAATTTGATAAATAATGTATGTGGTTCTCCTATTGCGTAAAATGAAGACTTCACAGCCTCTCTTCAGGTAGGACTCTCACAATCACACACTTGTCTTTGTAAATAGAGAAACTGACAGGATAAAGTCTCCAACCTGCCTGGCAGTTCTCTCTGGTTCGTTTCAGTTTTGAATATGTGTGCACGCCAAATTTAGGTGCGGCTAGCTTAATCGACGTCTCAGAAACGAGTGACAAACACTCAGACCATTTGTTGCTTTTTCTAAGATGTCAGCCACAGATGGTGTGGATGTGCTAGGAGACAATTCAGCAGAACAGTGTCTACAAACGGCAATTTTGTGTCTTTCTCTGACATTTTAAAATGCTTCCCCACTGCAGACATGTCAACGTAATTGTTCTGTAAAATTTAATTGGTCACTGAAAATGCTATTTTTGCTATTTTCAGCCAATTCATTTCAGTGGCCGAACAATCGGTGCTTCTCTGCCTTTGCTGTCTGTACCTCTGTGTGTTACCTCTGTGTGTATATATTGCGCAGGCTGTTCACCCATCTCTCTCTCACCCTGAGCCACTTTTCTGCCTCTTAAAAGGAAGTTTATCCTTGCCGCTGTCGCTTAGTGCTGATCTTAGTGGGAATTGTTGGGTTTCTGTAACTAATATCATAGAGTACAGTCTAGACCTGCTCTTTTATGAGAAGCTCTTGAGATAACTGTTAATTATGCTGTGAAAATAATAAAATTGAACTGAATTTATAAACCCTTTGAACTGACACTTTCCAGCTCTTTCCAAATCAAACTTCCTCAGCTGTCATCACAGTCACATGATAACAGGTGGTTGTATTCAGGGCAGCAGGAAACAGCTAGCTTGGCTCTGTGAAAACTGTCACACTGATGCTTTGTGAATGCATTTGTGTCAGGGTTCTTCTCCTGTTGTGAACACGTTGGTGAATTTTTAGGGTACCTGATTGGGCGAAACGTTTTCCACACTGTTCACACCAGTACGGTTTCTCTCCAGTGTGAACACGTTGGTGGATTTTTAGGTGACTTGATGTAGCGAAGGTTTTTCCACACTGTTCACACCAGTGAGGTTTCTCTCCAGTGTGAACACGTTGGTGGTTTTGCAGGGCACCTGATCGAGAAAAGGTTTTTCCACACTGTTCACACCAGTACGGTTTCTCTCCAGTGTGAACACGTTGGTGTGTTTCAGGTCACTTGATACAGTGAAAGTTTTCCCACACTGGTCACAGCTGTATGGTTTCTCTCCAGTGTGAACACGTTGGTGTTTTTTTAGGTTACCTGATGTAGTGAAAGCTTTCCCACACTGGTCACACCTGTACGGTTTCTCTCCAGTGTGAACACGTTGGTGTGTTTTCAGGTCACTTGATGCAGTGAAAGTTTTCCCACACTGATCACACCAGTATGGTTTCTCTCCAGTGTGAACACGTTGGTGGTGTTTTAGGTGACCTGATGCAGTGAAAGTTTTCCCACACAGTTCACACCTGTACAGTTTCTCTCCAGTGTGAACTCTCTGATGAATCTTCAAAGATCCACATCTTGTGAAGGATTTGTCACAGTGCTGACAGCGGTGACATTTGATTCCATCTCTTCCTCTCCTTTTCTATATCAACAGAGAGAAACACAGTGAGATGTCATGGTGGAGCGAGCTGTCTAAAACCATAAATGACATTAGAGCACATCTTTGAAATCACATGCTAACCTACTGTACCACATGATGAGTACAGGGCTTAAAGCAAGACATTTTTCTGTGCCTGAAATGTGTTCGATGTTTACGACAAAGAAGGAAGGTAGGGGCAAGAGCGTAATATGATAATGGGTTCACAAGAACAAGGCGAGAAGATAGGTGTACAATGTTTTGATTTGATTTGATTTGAGTATTAAATATAAGTGCTGGTACTTAGAGCTGGCAATATCGTTGGAGATGTTATCCCGATAAAACATTTCATATCATTCAACATCGACAATTCTCGTGATAAATGTCACTTGATGCCAGTGGATCACTTAACAAATCTGAGGTAAAACAAACATTCAAAACAATTATAATTAAGTAAAAAATTTGAGCAATGATTTTTTCATGATTCAAATTAAATCAAACACTTATTAAATATTTGTAATATTGTTATTGAGGAAAATAATATCCCCATACTAGCGAAATTAATGTATCCAGGTTAAGAAAACTTCCAGTTCCAGTCGCGAGCTGCAGCAGATTGGAAAGAAGCAAGACCAAAGGCAGAGTTGGTTTTGGGAATACTTAACTGAAGACGAAGTGAGGACCGGGTTGCATGTGACAGGCTTTGGCTGCAACAGATGACCCAAGTAAGGAGGTGAGCGACCGAGAAGGGTCTTGTAAATGAAAGTGAACCAGTGAATTTCTGTCTGAAGGGATTACCAGTTGACAGATGAATATAAAGCACAGTGGTGTGTATTGAAAGAAGCATTTGTGGCAATCCTGATGGCGGAATGGTAAAGAGTGTCAAGATAGATTTTGATAGAGTGGACATGCAAGCAACCCTGTATATAGTGTCTCCATAGTCTAACATGGGTAGAATGGTCATTTGAATAAGTAAGTTGGCAGAAGTGGTGAAGGAAGAGCGGTTTCTGTAAGGAAACCAAGCTTGGCCTTGACCTTAGATTGCAGCTTTGATATGTGGATAGAGAAAGAAAGTGAAGTTTCCAGCCAGATGCCCAAGTATTTATATGCAGTGACTTGTTCTAGAATAGCCCCCTTGCAAGTGGTCATTTTAAGCGCTGGAGGAGGCATAGTACACTTATGGTGAAACCACATGATTTTTGTTTTGAAGGTATTAAGAGTGAGATTGAGTTGTGTAAAGGATTGCTGCAGTTGGAAATAGCTATCTTGCAAGGTAGCTTGAACAGCATCAGAGGAGGAACCTGTGGCATAAAGGATTGTATCACCAGCATACAAGTGAATGAGAGATTTACCAATTTCTTGGGGAATGTTATTAATATAAATTAAGAAAAGTGTGGGGCCAAGGATGGAGCCTTGGGGGACACCCCTAGTGACCGGGAGAGTATGGGAAAAAAAAATTCAAACCTTACACATTGAACCCGGTGAGAAAGATAATTAGAGAACCAAACCAATGAGTGATCAATGGCACCAATGCTGAGACTAAGTCTATAATTATTTTGGTCAGCCTGATCACCGCCCTTATACAGAGGAAGCACCACTGCTTCTTTCCAAGCAGGTGGAATCTCGGCAGTATGAAAATAGATTAAAAAGGGATGTTAGTGGAGCGGCAATAACCGGAGCAGCAATTTTAATGAAAAAAGCGGCAAGATCATCTGAACCACTTACGGGGTCCAGATTAATCAATTCCTTCAGGACTTCCTCCACTAAAACAGGCTGAATGGAAAAACTGTGAGGAGGTGCAAAAAGACTGCGGTTTAGAGACTGCAGGGGCTGTAGCGATAGGGGTTATCGCCTTGAAAACAAAGCCAGAATTTATAAAGTGGTGATTGAATGCTTCAGCCATGGAGTTTTTATTAGTTACGGAGACCTGTGCTGCTCTGTACCAGGGCATGAAGAAAGACTTTCTGAAGGTATGTTGTGAAAAGTTGTGAAAATTGACTTTTCTGAGATCCACAATAAAAATACATTTTGATATCAATTCAGGATATATAGTGTGAGTTACTTGAGAAAAAGAAATATCACTATGAACTATGACTAGAACA
>NW_024041969.1:0-21364 GCF_014851395.1 Micropterus salmoides | reverse complement strand
TTTGAACATTTTATCCATTACTTTAAGCTATTTCAACGTTTATTCATTACTTTTAGCTAAATATTCAACTGTTATTCATTACTTTTAGCTAACTATTTCAACCGTTATTCATTACTTTAACTAACTATTTCAACTGTTTATTCATTACTTTTAGCTATTTCAGCTGTTTATTCGTTACTTTTAGCTAAATATTTCAACTGTTTATTCATTACTTTTAGCTAACTATTTTAACAGTTTATTCATTACTTTAGCTAAAATATTTCAACTGTTTATTCATTACTTTTAGCTAACTATTTCAACCGTTTATTCATTACTTTTAACTAACTATTTCAATGTTATTCATTACTTTTAGCTAAATTTCAACAGTTATTCATTACTTTTAGATAAATATTTCAGCCGTTTATTAATTACTTTTAGCTAAATATTTCAAACAGTTTATTCATTACTTTTAGCTATTTCAGCAGTTTATTCATTACTTTAGCTAATATTTCAGCTGTTTTCGTTACTTTTAGCTAAATATTTCAACTGTTTATTCATTACTTTTAGCAGTTCTGCAGTTTATTCATACTTTTAGATAAATATTTCAGCCGTTTATTAATTACTTTTAGCTAAGCATTTGAACATTTTATCCATTACTTTAAGCTATTTCAACCGTTATTCATTACTTTTAGCTAACTATTCAACTGTTTATTCATTACTTTTAGCTAACTATTTCAAACCGTTTATTCATTACTTTAACTAACTATTTCAACTGTTTATCATTACTTTTAGCTATTTCAGCAGTTTATTCGTTACTTTTAGCTAAATATTTCAACTGTTTATTCATTACTTTTAGCAGTTTCTGCAGTTTATTCATTACTTTTAGCTAAATATTTCAACAGTTTATTCATTACTTTTAGATAAATATTTCAGCCGTTTATTAATTACTTTTAGCTAACTATTGAACATTTTATCCATTACTTTAAGCTATTTCAACCGTTTATTCATTACTCTTAGCTAAATATTTCAACTGTTTATTCATTACTTTTAGATAAATATTTCAGCCGTTTATTAATTACTTTTAGCTAACTATTTGAACATTTTATCCATTACTTTAAGCTATTTCAACCGTTTATTCATTACTTTTAGCTAAATATTCAACTGTTTATTCATTACTTTTAGCTAACTATTTCAACCGTTTATTCATTACTTTTAACTAACTATTTCAACTGTTTATTCATTACTTTTAGCTATTTCAGCTGTTTATTCGTTACTTTTAGCTAAATATTTCAACTGTTATTCATTACTTTTAGCTAACTATTTAACAGTTTATTCATTACTTTAGCTAATATTTCAACTGTTTATTCATTACTTTTAGCTAACTATTTCAACCGTTTATCATTACTTTTAACTAACTATTTCAACTGTTTATTCATTACTTTTAGCTAAATATTTCAATAGTTTATTCATTACTTTTAGCTAAATATTTCAGCAGTTTATTCATTACTTTTAGCTAACTATTTCAATAGTTTATTCATTACTTTTAGCTAACTATTTCAGCTGTTTATTCGTTACTTTTAGCTAACTATTTCAATAGTTTATTCATTACTTTTAGCTAACTATTTCAGCTGTTTATTCGTTACTTTTAGCTAAATATTTCAACTGTTTATTCATTACTTTTAGTAGTTTCTGCAGTTTATCATACTTTTAGCTAAATATTTCAACAGTTATTCATTACTTTTAGATAAATATTTCAGCCGTTTATTAATTACTTTTAGCTAACTATTTGAACATTTTATCCATTACTTTAAGCTATATCAACCGTTTATTCATTACTTTAGCTAACTATTTCAACTGTTTATTCATTACTTTAGCTAACTATTTGAACATTTTATCCATTACTTTAAGCTATATCAACCGTTTATTCATTACTTTTAGCTAACTATTTCAACTGTTTATTCATTACTTTTAGCTAACTATTTCAACCGTTTATTCATTACTTTTAACTAACTATTTCAACTGTTATTCATTACTTTTAGCTATTTCAGCAGTTATTCATTACTTTAGCTAACTATTTCAACTGTTTATTCATTACTTTAGTAGTTTCTGCAGTTTATTCATTACTTTTAGCTAAATATTTCAACAGTTTATTCATTACTTTTAGATAAATATTTCAGCCGTTTATTAATTACTTTTAGCTAACTATTGAACATTTTATCCATTACTTTAAGCTATATCAACCGTTTATTCATTACTTTTAGCTAACTATTTCAACTGTTTATTCATTACTTTTAGCTAACTATTTCAACTGTTTATTCATTACTTTTAGCTAACTATTTCAACCGTTTATTCATTACTTTTAACTAACTATTTCAACTGTTTATTCATTACTTTTAGCTAACTATTTCAACCGTTTATTCATTACTTTTAACTAACTATTTCAACTGTTTATTCATTACTTTTAGCTAAATATTTCAGATGTTATTCATTACTTTTAGCTAACTATTTCAATAGTTTATTCATTACTTTTAGCTAACTATTTCAGCTGTTATTCGTTACTTTAGCTAACTATTTCAAACCGTTATTCATTACTTTTAACTAACTATTTCAACTGTTTATTCATTTTAGCTATTTCAGCAGTTTATTCATTACTTTTAGCTAACTATTTCAACTGTTTATTCATTACTTTTAGCTAACTATTTCAACTGTTTATTCATTACTTTTAGCTAACTATTTCAACCGTTTATTCATTACTTTTAACTATTTCAACTGTTTATTCATTACTTTTAGCTAAATTTCAGCAGTTTATTCATTACTTTTAGCTAAATATTTCAGCAGTTATTCATTACTTTTAGCTAACTATTTCAATAGTTTATTCATTACTTTTAACTAACTATTTCAACTGTTTATTCATTACTTTTAGCTATTTCAGCTGTTTATTCGTTACTTTTAGCTAAATATTTCAACTGTTTATTCATTACTTTTAGCTAACTATTTTAACAGTTTATTCATTACTTTTAGCTAAATATTTCAACTGTTTATTCATTACTTTTAGCTAACTATTTCAACCGTTTATTCATTACTTTTAACTAACTATTTCAACTGTTTATTCATTACTTTTAGCTAAATATTTCAATAGTTTATTCATTACTTTTAGCTAAATATTTCAGCAGTTTATTCATTACTTTTAGCTAACTATTTCAATAGTTTATTCATTACTTTTAGCTAACTATTTCAGCTGTTTATTCGTTACTTTTAGCTAACTATTTCAATAGTTTATTCATTACTTTTAGCTAACTATTTCAGCTGTTTATTCGTTACTTTTAGCTAAATATTTCAACTGTTTATTCATTACTTTTAGTAGTTTCTGCAGTTTATTCATTACTTTTAGCTAAATATTTCAACAGTTTATTCATTACTTTTAGATAAATATTTCAGCCGTTTATTAATTACTTTTAGCTAACTATTTGAACATTTTATCCATTATTTTAAGCTATATCAACCGTTTATTCATTACTTTTAGCTAACTATTTCAACTGTTTATTCATTACTTTTAGCTAACTATTTGAACATTTTATCCATTACTTTAAGCTATATCAACCGTTTATTCATTACTTTTAGCTAACTATTTCAACTGTTTATTCATTACTTTTAGCTAACTATTTCAACCGTTTATTCATTACTTTTAACTAACTATTTCAACTGTTTATTCATTACTTTTAGCTATTTCAGCAGTTTATTCATTACTTTTAGCTAACTATTTCAACTGTTTATTCATTACTTTTAGCTAACTATTTCAACTGTTTATTCATTACTTTTAGCTAACTATTTCAACCGTTTATTCATTACTTTTAACTAACTATTTCAACTGTTTATTCATTACTTTTAGCTATTTCAGCAGTTTATTCATTACTTTTAGCTAACTATTTCAACTGTTTATTCATTACTTTTAGTAGTTTCTGCAGTTTATTCATTACTTTTAGCTAAATATTTCAACAGTTTATTCATTACTTTTAGATAAATATTTCAGCCGTTTATTAATTACTTTTAGCTAACTATTTGAACATTTTATCCATTACTTTAAGCTATATCAACCGTTTATTCATTACTTTTAGCTAACTATTTCAACTGTTTATTCATTACTTTTAGCTAACTATTTCAACTGTTTATTCATTACTTTTAGCTAACTATTTCAACCGTTTATTCATTACTTTTAACTAACTATTTCAACTGTTTATTCATTACTTTTAGCTAAATATTTCAGATGTTTATTCATTACTTTTAGCTAACTATTTCAATAGTTTATTCATTACTTTTAGCTAACTATTTCAGCTGTTTATTCGTTACTTTTAGCTAACTATTTCAACCGTTTATTCATTACTTTTAACTAACTATTTCAACTGTTTATTCATTTTAGCTATTTCAGCAGTTTATTCATTACTTTTAGCTAACTATTTCAACTGTTTATTCATTACTTTTAGCTAACTATTTCAACTGTTTATTCATTACTTTTAGCTAACTATTTCAACCGTTTATTCATTACTTTTAACTATTTCAACTGTTTATTCATTACTTTTAGCTAAATATTTCAGCAGTTTATTCATTACTTTTAGCTAACTATTTCAATAGTTTATTCATTACTTTTAGCTAACTATTTCAGCTGTTTATTCGTTACTTTTAGCTAAATATTTCAACTGTTTATTCATTACTTTTAGTAGTTCTGCAGTTTATTCATTACTTTTAGCTAAATATTTCAACAGTTTATTCATTACTTTTAGATAAATATTTCAGCCATTTATTAATTACTTTTAGCTAACTATTTGAACATTTTATCCATTACTTTAAGCTATATCAACCGTTTATTCATTACTTTTAGCTAACTATTTCAACTGTTTATTCATTACTTTTAGCTAACTATTTGAACATTTTATCCATTACTTTAAGCTATATCAACCGTTTATTCATTACTTTTAGCTAACTATTTCAACTGTTTATTCATTACTTTTAGCTAACTATTTCAACCGTTTATTCATTACTTTTAACTAACTATTTCAACTGTTTATTCATTACTTTTAGCTATTTCAGCAGTTTATTCATTACTTTTAGCTAACTATTTCAACTGTTTATTCATTACTTTTAGCTAACTATTTCAACCGTTTATTCATTACTTTTAACTAACTATTTCAACCGTTTATTCATTACTTTTAACTAACCATTTCAAATGTTTATTCATTACTTTTAACTAACCATTTCAAATGTTTATTCATTACTTTTAGCTAAATATTTCAATAGTTTATTCATTAGTTTTAGCTAAATATTTCAACTGTTTATTCATTACTTTTAACTAACTATTTCAACCGTTTATTCATTACTTTTAACTAACCATTTCAAATGTTTATTCATTACTTTTAGCTAAATATTTCAATAGTTTATTCATTAGTTTTAGCTAAATATTTCAACTGTTTATTCATTACTTTTAGCAGTTTCTGCAGTTTATTCATTACTTTTAGCTAAATATTTCAACAGTTTATTCATTACTTTTAGATAAATATTTCAGCCGTTTATTAATTACTTTTAGCTAAATATTTCAACAGTTTATTCATTACTTTTAGCTATTTCAGCAGTTTATTCATTACTTTTAGCTAACTATTTCAGCTGTTTATTCGTTACTTTTAGCTAAATATTTCAACAGTTTATTCATTACTTTTAGCTATTTCAGCAGTTTATTCATTACTTTTAGCTAACTATTTCAGCTGTTTATTCGTTACTTTTAGCTAAATATTTCAACTGTTTATTCATTACTTTTAGCAGTTTCTGCAGTTTATTCATTACTTTTAGATAAATATTTCAGCCGTTTATTAATTACTTTTAGCTAACTATTTGAACATTTTATCCATTACTTTAAGCTATTTCAACCGTTTATTCATTACTTTTAGCTAAATATTTCAACTGTTTATTCATTACTTTTAGCTAACTATTTCAACCGTTTATTCATTACTTTTAACTAACTATTTCAACTGTTTATTCATTACTTTTAGCTATTTCAGCAGTTTATTCGTTACTTTTAGCTAAATATTTCAACTGTTTATTCATTACTTTTAGCAGTTTCTGCAGTTTATTCATTACTTTTAGCTAAATATTTCAACAGTTTATTCATTACTTTTAGATAAATATTTCAGCCGTTTATTAATTACTTTTAGCTAACTATTTGAACATTTTATCCATTACTTTAAGCTATTTCAACCGTTTATTCATTACTTTTAGCTAAATATTTCAACTGTTTATTCATTACTTTTAGATAAATATTTCAGCCGTTTATTAATTACTTTTAGCTAACTATTTGAACATTTTATCCATTACTTTAAGCTATTTCAACCGTTTATTCATTACTTTTAGCTAAATATTTCAACTGTTTATTCATTACTTTTAGCTAACTATTTCAACCGTTTATTCATTACTTTTAACTAACTATTTCAACTGTTTATTCATTACTTTTAGCTATTTCAGCTGTTTATTCGTTACTTTTAGCTAAATATTTCAACTTTTTATTCATTACTTTTAGCTAACTATTTTAACAGTTTATTCATTACTTTTAGCTAAATATTTCAACTGTTTATTCATTACTTTTAGCTAACTATTTTAACAGTTTATTCATTACTTTTAGCTATTTCTGCAGTTTATTCATTACTTTTAGTTCCACAGTGGAGGGCTCAGAAATCAAAGTCCCAGTCACCTTTAGTGACAAGTCAAGATTTTCAAACCATAATGACACAGTAAATGCCACGTCATAGATGATATGCCACCAGTGCAAGTATGTGTAGTACCTATGTGTCGTATTTTACAGCACTGTGGAAACGTTATGGATAAAATTAAAACGTACCTGTGTCAAAGTAAAGACACCACAATATAGATCAGGCACAGCTGTCCCAGATCCTAGAGAGAAGAGCTTACAGTCTACTGTGCATCTGCATACTCATTCAAACAACTCTAGATTCTTAGATTTTCCTCACAGAGCATTACACATTGCTGTCAATCAGCCTCCTCTTCCCCCAACACTCCATCCTCTGTGTGCACTAAAACGAGGAGGAAATAATTTATTCATGACACCCGGCATCTAAAACCAGTATTTCTGACTGATTCTGATTCACAGGAATGAGGGGATATTATTAGACTCACAACTATGCCCTAATGGGGCAACATTTTCATTCCCAATTTGAAATCGCACCCACAGCTCTCTCTCTCATTTCCACAGTAGCTACTGCTTCTGAGCCTGGTAAGGTTATGTCTGTCACTTTTTGCCGGACACAGCTGTGAAATGTGACATTGTGGATCGGTTAGATGATGCATTCGGTAGAAGGCTGGCTATTATACAGTAATTACACACGTCTTTGACAACGTGATAGGAGTGAATCATGGAGTTTCATAAGCCCTCTTGAGTCCTGCTGCAGTGACATGGCAGATTTACTATGATAGTGTTTGTTAGAGATAATTAGTCATTCAGTCATTACTGAACCATTACTGACAGTCATTCTGTCTTAAGAGGATCATGAATTAGCTTGTGGGTGAGATTCTTGGAAACCACACAATCATTTGATGTAACCTGATATAACACCATATATGGATGAAATGTCATGATGTCAGCTAAGTGAATCCATTTCAGGCCTCAGTTCAGCAATAAAGATGTACTACAGCAATTTAGTATTGCACTAGCACGAGACTCCTGACTTGTTCCCAAGTATGGGTCAAGTTCTGAAATCGCTGGATTCTACGACTCCAATAAAGCAATGCAAAAGCATCTTTCATTAGACTTCTCCCTGGTAAACGCCGACATCTTTCGAACTCCATGCCCCAGTTTGTAACACAGATTTAATGTTATAAATTTGTAATCTCCAAATCCAAGCCGATGACTTCACTAGGGTTTTTTTTCCTCAGACTTCAGAAAGCTCCTTTCAGAGCCAGAGATGATATCATACAACAGTTTTCAAAGCCTGAGTAGTACTTAACTCCCCACGACCAACAAACTGAACGCAATGTCTGTTTAATCAACATGCAGTCAACTCAAAGAAGATAGTTTCTTGTAGACACCAATGATTGCAGGTGGAAACAAGTGAGTACTTTGTTATTCCTCTTTATCCCCAATGGCACATGGGGGCGCAAAGAGATTTTCTACAAACAAGTGTGTGCCAGCAGAAATATGCATGAAAACATGTGTTGCTCTGGGAACAGTGAAATGAATATGATAACACTGACAAGAATATCGTAAACTGAATTAAGCTTTTTATTAAGCCTGTGGATCAAGTGACATTGCAGGATAAGTCTGTCAAAATTCTATATTTTTAACATAACTTGTCAACAAATCCCACGCAAAGACCAAACCAACACTAAATTGATCCTACTAATTAGAATTGTCTGTGTCCAATGCCTGATTTAGCTCATTTTTCTGTACCATCGTTTTCCAAAAAACGAATGGAAAAATATCAATGTGAAACTTGGTTGCACTGGGTTCATTACCATGAACACGGTCACTGTGGCCTGTTCTATGTCAATCCTATGTACTGCATCCTGCTGTCATAGATATTTGCTAGTACATCAACTCAGCAGCTGAAAATAGTCCAACAATTGTTCAGCTGTTTTTTAAGTTACTCAGCCTTTAAAAACGAAAGTATATATGTGTGACCTCTTAAAAATAAAAAGGCATCAGTGTGAAAAAATGGGCTTTCATGGGTACCATCATGGAACATGGTTCAATATGGAAACCAGTTGAAATCACATTGAAAGCTTTCAGCAGTTGTGTTGGTGGATTTCTTCAGAGGCTCTTGTAGAGGAATAAAATGTCCTGCCATTTGCTCCAGTGGAGCAGCTCAGCAGCTCTGCAGTTGTTCCAAAGTGTAAAATGTGTGCAACTGTACACCTGTCAAGCAAGGTGCACCAAAAAACAGCAATCTCAGTCAACTTTACCCAGTAATTATTTAAAGGTATAAATTAACACAACGAAAAGACTGGGATGGGTGTCGGCGTATGAACACAGCATAATCTATTTCCATTATCAGCAATGAGGTTTTCAAAATGTTGCTGCCACGAGAATATTTATGAAGTATCTATTGGAGTGCTACCAAGCAACACAAATGTGTAAAGCGCAGCCCAGTGATAAATAATCCAAAGCTTGCAGTGGATGAGGGAGACAGTGAGTGAGCCATGTCGCTCTTCACACAAAAGCTATTTTGTTTTGCTCTCAAACAGAACTCAGACACTGTGGGTGGAGAAAATCAATCTAGTCAACCTAGCGAGACAGAAGAAATGAGAACCGTGAGAGGCTTTGATTATTGTGATGGACTTATGTCAGCTCTGCGAAAGCCACTTGATATGTCTCTGCTGTTTATCAAATCAGAATTGCATTTGCATCACATTTTCCTGCACTTGTGGCTGCTTGGAAGGAAAATTAGTAGAGGAAACCGGTCCCGCAGATTTTCAAGAATTTGACATTTTGATGAATAGATGTATTTTCACAGATGCCACAATTCAATCCGAAAGACACAATTAACTGAATTGCAGCCGTCAAGAGCAAGAGCATCAGTGAGTCAACAGAGCTGTCTGGGACAGATAGCCTCTGTCTGCAGGGCTGCGCTTCTTTTCAGCAGCTGAGGGAAAAACTCACAACAGTATTAACAGAAGCAGCAGATAATACAGAATTAAGATGACTGATGCCTTGTATTTCAGACCAAGCTCGCAGTAAAACACCAACCATGTCCATAGCAACCATTCTGTGCGAGTGTTCAGTCAAGGTCCCTCAAAACAAAGCACGTGGCAGCCCATTCTACAATAACTTGAATCTGCCAAGTTGTCTTGCAGCCTCCACTATTCAACACGCAGCTGCAAAAGTATTGGTTGCCTTGACAAATAAACACAGGCTTCTGGTGCATATAGGAGAAGGCTTAAGATTACATATACTATGGATGATGGCTCAATGTTATGTAATGATGGGATGATGGGATGTGCATAGGTTAATGTTTGAGATCCTAGATGAGACAGGTGCAGTGTAGGAAAGAAGCTTATAACTACTGTAAAAGGCAGAAAGACACAACTTTTTTGGTTTTCAATAACACCTGTGTGCTCAGTAGATGGTGCTACTTATCTCTGGAGAAGGGTGCCCATTTCATTAAACATGTTCAGTTCAAAACAATAAAAACCAAAGTAGCCTTGATGCCACAGGGAGATGTTTCAGAGACAAGCCCACAGGTTATATTTAAACGTTTTTTTATTCAATAGATGTAAATAAGTTCTTAACTGCAGCACAGTGTCTACTTACAAATATAACTGAATCACCCTAATACAATTTCAGAGATGTTCTGAATCTGAACCAGAAGGAAAAACCGTCTGCATTAAACCCAAGTATCAACAGAGCATTCATATGCACTACTTTGCATATAATGCCAGCATGTTACATAACAATTTGACAATTGATTTGCAGAGGGCTTTTCTAAAGGATTGGCACTCCGGTGGCTTAATGATTAAGGATCCCCAAATCTGACATCATACACTCAGGACATCCACATGATTTTAAACAGGGACTTCAGAAAAAATACACCAACCATTCACTCCACCCTGATAAAAACACCAAAACATTAAAAAAAAAAACAACATTTATATGCACATCAAAAGGAAGGCTTTTACACTTTGTTGTCATCTTATTATTTGTCATTTTCAGGAAAGCAAATTTAAAACCATAACAAGTTAGTTTCTCTATAAATTAATTTCTTCCACTGACACACACGCCTACACTTGGATATAACTTACTGATGTGTAAGCAAAACTTGAAGGATCTACTGCACAAAAGAGAGAGGCAACATTTGTGGCTGATTTGCTGTCTCATAGCTGCAGTCAAAGCTGTCAATATCAAAATTCAACTTCTCAAGGTTAATGAGTGACCCATAAAATAGTTGTAACATACCGCTGTGTGCGTTTTCAGGAATGTGTATGTCTGCATCATTAGCAAAGCTTCTGTGTTAGTGGAGTGTGTTGGGCTAGCATGTGATTCGCGTAGCAGCGAAAGGTGGGTGAGGTCAGGGGCTGTGGCTGTGGCGTGGCTCAGTACGGGACTCTGCTGTGGCCTCAGCCTCGTGGTGCATTTGGCTGAGGTGTTTGACAAGGCTTTCCAGTTGAGGGTTTCCCCCAAGCTCCCCGATGAGGCGGTAGGCCTCCACTTCCAGGTCCCGCAGAGTCTGACGGGTGTAGGCAAACGAGCCTACCTTCTCCAGGTAGTCCACACAGTATCGTTTGATGTCCATGTTCTCTGTGCGCTGCCTCAGGATGTTCTGCACCTGGGTGCTCTCCGGACGCGACCATATGGCATGAATGGTGGGAAAAGAGAACTTGCCCTCGGTCAGGTCCTCACAGAAGCTCTTATTCTCGCTGTACTCATGAGAGCTGAGGTTGGCGTAGTCGTCGCGGATCTGGAAGAAGAGGCCCAGCGTGTCCAGGAGGGGTTTCAGGTCCTGTTTCCAATCCGAGAAGAGCTGCATCAGGCCCACGGCCAGGCCAAAGAGCCCTCCAGTTTTCTGCAGCACCATGTTGCGATACTCCTGCTCTGTGGGACAGGTGTAGGTGTCCCTCCAGTGGATGTCCAGGCCCTGACCACGGTGCAGCTCCAGCAGCTGCTGGGTAAACACTTGGACAGCCTCAGGGTGATCCAGGGTCAGCACCTTCTCCAACCCCAAAAAGTAGACGTAGTTGGCCGAGTTGATGACGGAGGGAATGCCATAGATGCTGTGGGCCACGGGGAAGCCTCGCCGCAACTTGGAGCTGTCCTCGATGTCGTCTATGAGCAAGCTGGCGTTGTGCAGCATCTCTGTCACTGTGATAATCACCTGACACAAACAAAATGATTATTAAATTACATGATTATGCAGAAATGACAAATGCATAGTTTGAGAGTGAGTGTGACAATCATATGAGCTTTTCAATTTCATAGTATAGAACACGTTTTGATGTTTTGCTGTACTAACTTTCGGGAATAATGATACTTAAACTGAGAAAACCCTCACCCTTCTCTTGACTAGAAACACAGACAGTCTGAAGCTCTATGTAAATGATGCATTACAACTTGTATACAGCAGAGGGTGCCATGTCAATACTCTTGCCTGCACTGCTCCACTAGTGGATCATCAGCAGACAGAATAGTTGTTGCTGAAACTAACCAGGCAGTCAGAGAGTTCAGCAAAAACACACTCTAGACTGGGACCGTTTCAGATTCAGAGATTGATAGGACTGCTGTTGATGTTACCTGGTCTGCTCTGAAACTCCGAGGTCGTGCCTGAGGGAGAGCAACAGTGGCTCGATGAGTTTAGAGGATTCACATTGTTAAGCAATTACATGCAACACCACAGGGCTTAGCACACTTTTGCCTCCTCTAAAGAGAGAATGACCTGGGCTTAGTACAGAGCCATAAGTGATGAGTGTATTGACAAGCTCCAACAGCTTTACTGTATTAAAGCCTATATCAACATTAACACATATGCACAACTGCGGTGAGTCAAGACTTATAGCAAACCGTCCTCTGTCCATCAGGAGGAGCCTTAACCTGACAACCAAAAATGGCTTTATTTCACATCCATGTTCAACACAAAACAGCCGGGGTTACTATCAGGTGTCTGCTGTCTTGGTCTCGCTGTGCAGCCTGCTGGAGTGCTCTGCTGATTTAAAAGACAAGTGGTGTGGCCTGGTAATGAAAGCTGTTTGTATGGGGCTGGGGAGCACAAAGAGAGGCTCAGTGGGTCAGGCAGATGGCCAAGGCTGGGCCAGTTGAGCAGTTTATCCGCCAAACACAACCTTTCCTGTGGCAGGGTCTCGACACTCGCTCACCCTGCAACCTCAGTGAGCCACTTACAAGAGAGGGGGGAGGGGGAGGGGTCTGTGGGTAAAGGTACAATGAATGCTCACATGAACGACAAAATGGAATATTATGCAGCCAAAAACACCCTCATGGAGTCGATGGTTCATTGCAAACTGACTGTTCTCTCTGTGAAGTACAATTCCATGTCATGACAAAGGAACAAGGGGACATTCAAGACAAGACTTAAAATTCATGTAAACAACAGCGTCAGATACCAACAGCAGCTATGAAACCCAAACACAAAAAGTTTTCCGATTTTGGACATAGGTGTGTCTGCGTTCTCCAAGGATTCTGATTAGTCAGCCTGTCGCTGTATAATGCTGCTGTCTAAGTGCCAAGTGCCTCCACAAGACTTCATTGATTATCACCAGAGGTTACTGACCCAGAAACTCAGTGTTTGCCGAAGCTACAATCGGTGATCCATTAAGAACGCAGAGATTCCTTCACAACAAACGAGTGCATTGGGACCAATACATTGAGGGTAAATAACTATGAAACAGACAAGTGAGTTATGTGCACCCATAAACCTGTCTCACATAGAGACTACAGTAGGTGCTAACCACGGCAAGTACACCTGAGTCAGACTGCAGGACTGTTAGAAGTCTTGCCAAGGTTTTAACATGGCCATACCAATTTTTGGAAGATGCTCAAGAAGTCACAGCATAATCTTAATCCTCGATTTAGGCCTATGTTTTGTTTTTTTAAATTGTGTTGTTCCTTGATTCCGTATCCCATCAGTTTGTCCTCACAATTTCCCACAAAGTGGATAATAGAGCCCGCAACTAATCAACTAACTTACAATACAGGCATTTCTTGCAGTGTTTTATAGACATGGTGGCGCACCTTCACTGTCATCGTACAACATTAATACACTTATGAAATCACACATTAACATTTAGAGAAAAGAACAGACGAGCTATTTCAGCAAAGGTCATATATTTAATAAGTGTGGCTATTGCTTAGGCTGTCATCTAGCAACTGAATTGATCACGAGATGAGATGTGTCAGGGTCTGCTGCAGCTAAACTACTTCCTGGGAAAAACCCTGCAATACAAATGTACTGTCTAGCCTGATCCAGACTTTACTGCAATACAATCTGCTGTTGTCACAACCTCTTATCTGCTCGATGTAATGATAACCCTCTAATACATAACAGGTTGTAGCCAGAAATTTCACCTGTTAAATAGGAATTACTGTTGTAACACTGTCCCACAGTTATGAGTTGCTACACATATTTGATATGCTAACCTGCAACCCAGTTCTAGTATCACTCTGCATCCGTCATGTTAAAACCTACTAGTACCTCAGAGCCCGAGGCAGCAGACATTCTCATGAAAGACACATGTTTTCAAAGTGAGAAAATAGTATATAAAAGCTAACCTTTCGACATTGTCACAGAGAACAGGAGGAAGCCAGTCAGCTAAAGGTCGCAAGGTAACCGATGTGAACAGGGGGAATTTCCTAAACCTCCGCAACCTGTGCTGTACTACACTGTAGAGAAGCACATATGGGGCTTTGATAAAAAATTCATTGCCAAGTGAATGAGACATTGTCACTGCCTCCATCTATCTCAAGGCACGGTTGTTTCCATGGCGGCGACTTCTTGGCAGCAGTGTGCTAATGGTGATGAGAGGAGTCTGCATGATGGGTTCAGCAGGAGTTTATAGAGCTGCTGCACGGGGGGGGGGGGCAGAGGGAGTCATAGGGCAAGATTATCCTTTGATATGTGAGGTAAATTTAAAACCTCAACTACCCGCTGTACCGTAACAAGGCCATTCTGTCTGAAGTGGAATTATCGGGAGAACAAAAGTAGATTTGGTTTCAATCTGCATATGAATGTAGGCCAAATGAACTGCCAACTAATCGACATCAAAAGCTGATCAGTCAAACTCAAAACTCTAACATCAGTGTAGCTTTAACGAGCCTATGTGCACCTGAATTGAATATGGCAGCACTACATCAATCAAGGAATGCAGCAGCATGTAATGTAAAAATAATAATAAACGCCACTTTGAATGTTGAGTCGCTCCTTTTATAAAGACATACAGCCCACAGTAATAGTAGCAGTGTGAAAGCTGTGATTAAATACATCTCCACGGATGCAAAGTGTGAGATGGATACTGTAGCAGGGGGAGGGCTGACATCACAGGATTGAGCTATAATATTCAACAACTTTATTACTCCTCCACAGGACTTTTATTGTGCACTGGAAGATGAAATGGCCACAGGAGACACCAGTCTGACCTCTGAGCTTCGCTCGGGGTGGGGGGACTGTTGAACAGCAAACCTAATGAGACCTGACAGGCTCAGCACTTAGCATTCTGCACTGCGAAAGGCATATAGATTCAGAAAACGCAGCTTAGTCTCCATATCTTCATCAGTGGACACAGAACCGGTATTCAGCCACAACAATGCTAATGCAATCAGTATAATGAGGCCAATGGCCTCCACTCCCTAAGCGGACAGTGGTGAGGGTGCTGCTCAATAAAGCAAATACATCCTAACTGGCTAATTTAAAATTAATCTGACTAAGGAAAAGCAGAAATGCCATTCAGCCTGCTATCTGTATATACACTCCAATATGTCTGTTGCAATCTAATCAGCCAGCATCCAAGAATGTGTTAAAACTCTGCTATGGATGAGTGGAGGTGTACGTTTGCCTGGGAAGCTAACTGAGACTTGAATCTTGTTAATCCTTTGCTCACAGGGGTGATCAGGAACCCAAGAAGTTAAAAAAGAAGCAGTAGTCTCTCACTTGAGATGAATGTTGGTCCAGCATGTCTTACAATACACAATCAATCCCTAAAAATGCTGCTTAATAGTTCGTTGTCACTATCATTTACAGCACCATCTGGAATACACTACACAATAAAACAATTAGCTACCATGGCCTAAGTGCTGTCATTCAAAAAGCACACACACTCACATAGATTTGATGACTAAGACAGTGTGCTGCCTTCCATTATATCTCACTTCCCAAATAAAGTGTTACATGCATTTTATCATGCAATATTAGCATACAATAAACAAAAGGTAACTATCCCCATCATATTCAGGAATCCTGGGGAAACCCCTGGGTTAGAATCAACAGTTACTGCGACTCTTGCAGTTATTACCATCAATTTAGTGTCTTCCTTTTTCCATCCAACTTTAAAAGAGAAATCTAATGTGACTAGAGGAAGAAAAAAACTCAGTGCTTTAGAGTCTGGGAATCAGACCAGTTTCTCAGAAATTGGCTTGACAACGGCTCACGTGCAGTCAGTTAAAGTGCTTAGTGATTATAATATAAAGACCACAACTCACTGGGAAATCTTGCTTTCACTCCAACCAGAAACAGCACTCTCTGGTTAGAAACGCAGGGTGATAGACACCATGCCTTATAAAAGAGGCTTTTCAGGTACAGATGGGATTCATGCCGGAATCTATTCAAACTGATTTTTATTAATTTCAGATGATGTGGAGTAAGAAAGGAAGGTGGCAGATGACAACATTCAAGAGAAAAAAGTTGAACTAGTTCATCTGGCGAGTCGAGTAGTAGTAGGAGGGGTGGGGGTGGGTGTCACATGACCAGCATGTACATAAAGACAAAGACATGAGCACCAAAACAGGAAATAGAAACTGATATGAATGAAAATACAGTGAATTGAATTCAGTAAATAATCACATACACATTTAGGTGCAAATAATGTGCAAAAGATTAGAAAAATGAATTTGTGTAGATAAAGCCTGTGTTGTTTTTTTTTTGTTTTTTTTTAAAAAAGGTATGGACACTATAAACTGTCAAAACACTAACTAATTTTTTGCATCAGTGTTATTCATCTTTATGGATATGGTAAAAAACAGTTTTTGTCAAGTTTATTTATACGGCACATTTCATATGACAGGCGCAGACTCAAGTCTAGGCGGCAGGTATTCATGGATTTGAAAGCCTGTGACCGTGTTTCTGCTGTATAGTGCTTAATTTTGTTTAGTTTAGTTTGTACTGTACCCATCAATAGCTGTTTCTTTTTTTTACTTTCTTTTAAAGAATTTTGATAAATGTTCTCTAGTATTATTAAATAATGTTATTAATGTGCCAGCTGAGCAGTGTTAAAGCTGTGAGTCATGAGTGGACAACTTCAAATGAAACAGTATAAACAGCAACCTTGTCAGAAATGGCGAATAGAATGAGAATAATAAGCCAAGGTGTTATGAATACATCCGCAGTAGGTGGGACTTTATCCGTAAATAGAATGATACCATACAATTAGACATTACTAACCACTGGACATAAATGTAACTCAGATGAGATGATAATGTTGGTCCATGTCTGATGGATGTTTAAGTAAACATCTGTTTCAATAATCAACATGTTTTAGAGTTATTCTGTCCCCCCCGCTAGTTTAAAATTGTTTGATGCAGCTTTAGCATTTAGGCCAAGATTTCCTTACTTTAGACAAGATCTTAAACGCACTGCAAACAAAATGCTTCCAACTTCAAAAGATTCCTGAAATCAGTAAGGGAAAGCTGCATTATTTAACCTACAGATCAAACAAATGTATGTACAGAGCCGTTTTGTTTTTGAAGGTGTCGCTCCACCCTTTTCATTTCATTCCACTTGATCCTCAGATGCATTAAAACCTTCTGTAATAAATCATAGATGCTCTGTGCTCTACATCCAAAGCCTTACATTCAGTTAGAACAACTGAGCTGACAGAACATTCATTACACTGGTTGCATTACAAAATAAACTGCCAATGCAGAATGAGCACAGCATCATTTCACCTTCCTGGACCCGTCTACTACAATAAACACGAGGCCTGAAATGGCTGATTTCTCACCTGCAGTTTGTCGTCTGGAACATTGAGCCAGTGGTTAAATGCTTGGGACAGTTTTGTCCTCACCTGCTTTCCTGAGAAGAGAGCGGAAAACAAAAGTTTAAGTGTTTTAAATATGTCTGTAGTATGCAAAGGAAAAAGATCACAATGAGCTCAGTCTACATTAAAAATGGGCTTTGGTGTTTAGGCTTCACTGAGATTAGCATTTTTCCCCACCTTGTGTTGCTGATATTTGAAAATTCACACTTTGCTATATTAACACAGCTGGTGCATGCATGGTTGCTACATATTCCCATTCTTGTTGTCATAACTTCATCTAATATAAATACAGTATGACGTAGGGCTGGGCAATAAAACAATAATGATAATTATAGCATAATATAATTTCCCTCAATAACAATATAATGAATGTTCAATATATCGTCAATAAATATTTGCTTTAATTCATTTGAATCACAAAACAAATTAGCACCTAATTTTTCTATTAAAATATTTATTTTGTTGAAAAAAAAAAAAAAAGAAAAAAAAAGAAAAAAAGAGGCCTGAAAAAAGATTAACTAATCATATTTGTTGAAAAAGATAATAGTTTTAAATGTTCTAACTCAGACTTGAAGTGATCCACTGTTTGGCATTATGTGTTTGTCACATTCTGACCATAAAGAAAAGTTTAACCACATAATTAACCTGGTTTCTTCAATTTTCAATCAGGAGCAAAAATCAGCCTTTAAACTTGAAAGAAATAATTATTTGACATGTATCATGATAATTAT
The DNA here is from genome assembly GCF_014851395.1 of Micropterus salmoides. Lineage (NCBI taxonomy): Eukaryota > Metazoa > Chordata > Actinopteri > Centrarchiformes > Centrarchidae > Micropterus > Micropterus salmoides. The sequence goes on along the minus strand of NW_024041969.1, from coordinate 2,909 downwards.
CGATATCAAATGATATGAAATGTTTTTATCGTGATAACATTTCTGGCCACATCGCCCAGCCCTAGTATGAGGTCAGACTGATTACACTCTCACTATTGACATAGACCAAGAAATAGCTTTATAAGAGAGTCCAAACAGACCAGAAATATTCTAAAATAACATATTTTAAAATATAATCAAGCAGTTATTTAAAGTAGAGCTGAAAAAAAAAAGAAAAGTAAGTAATATTATTGCGCTTATTTTGACTAAAATTGCAATTGTGGTAAGATTTGCGATATTAGAGGGAATGATCATTTTTACATAATTCTTCTCATTTTCATTGAAAAACCTATTTATGTTGTGATTTTCGCAAAGACAACATAATTTTCAGTTTCTGTATCACTGATCGAAGCGTCCAGCCAGGTTTCTGAAAAACACACAATCCCAACTTTACTATTACACATCATCAATCTTATCTAATTTGGAAAGAAGACCGCGAACATTGAGGTGCATAATGTGTAGACCTTTAGTGAAACTGAAGTCCAGGATCGGTGTCTCTGCTTGTAGCTTTTCCACCACGGAAGAGCCAGCATGAGTCTGTGCAGACCTCTCTGTGTGTCCCCTGCTGTCAGCTTCCGACTGCAGACCGCTCCTTTGGCACAGCCTGTCCGATGGTAAAGAAACCCCCCCCACCAGGGTTGCTTCTCCTGAGAGACGGGGATCTGTTTCTGCTGTGCTGTCATATCCATTGTTGCTCCCACAGAGAAGTGTTCTCTGTTCAGATGCTTGCTGGCTCGTCGTTTTAACTTCTCTTCTGACTCCGTTGCCACACACCTGCCGTCCGACACACCCCCTTTCCGCAGCCAGCTACCCTCCATGCCCGCCTTAAAATCTCTAATTCTCCAAGATTGATTTTCTGGCCCAGGGCACTGATGATTGTCTCCCGATAACAAAAGGCTATGATCAACTTATCTCTCCTGCATTCTCTTTGGACAATGCCATGCACGCATTTGTTTGCTGAGGAGTGCCTCCAAAAACTCATGAGGATTGCATTTCGTCCAGAACCTAAAATCTTGCAAATGCCAAGCGTTTTTTGATCATATAGGCCATATTGCAATTTCAATAAGATTTTGGTTTAATGTTCAGCCCTAATTTAAAGGTTGACAATTTACCCCCAGTTAATCCATTACCTCAGTTTTTTTTTTGTATTGCAGAGCCAACTGCTAACATGCAATACAGACTGAGCACACAAACACACTCCGTTTAGGTAACTGTGGAGGTGACTTGGCTAGAATAACTGAATCAAAAAAGTCAAATAATTAAAGCAAAGAAGGCTCTGTAGCTGGCCTAAATCAAGCACAGGAAGTGTTCTGTTGTTTAAAGAAAAAGTTTAAAGGCCTGTTATCTGATTGCTCACTCCAACAATCTTAACACAGACTGGTGTGAGTACAAATTTAAGCAATAGAGATATATTTATCAGGTACACAGCTTCTTCAGTGTCTCAATCTCTGTAACTTACGTCACCCACGTAATATACAAGACAGCATAGAACATCACCACATTGGAAGAAACATTCTCTACAGTAATGTTACTTACTACGGTCTACCTTTTATAAAGTGTATCAACAATCTTGTTTGTACCAACTGTTTCATTATCATCCAGTACATTTAGCTGTGCTCACATTGCTGAGCCTCCGATGAAAGATACACAGTAACGTTACTGAAAAGTGGCAGACGAGCTAACCCTGATGAATAACCTCGGCTAAATGCAGTAAATGTAACATTTTCATGTTGTGAGCATGGATTAATTCAACCTCAAGCTGATAAAATATATTACTGTAACATTGCTGTTGGAGTTTATCTGAGTTCCCAGCATGTTGTGTGAAGCTGTGTCCTTTTTGTTTATAGCTACTGTCACACTGCCTTTTTTCCTGGGAGTACTGTTCCAATATGCTGGCTCGCTGCACTGTATGACCTTTTATATACAGTCTACGTGTATGACGCGGGAACGTTGAAGTAACAGAGCCTAACATGTCTGTGTGAAAAGCCACCGTCGGCATGCTGATGTTTCCGTGTTGATTGCAGGATCTCTGTATGAAAGCGGTTATTTTCACATTATGCTTGCTCATGAGTTCAGGCGAGCACGCGTAGGAGCACACCTGCTTGCCATCTTAAAACCACACTACTAGTGGCGGCTGAAAACTCCATAATGCCCCTTTAATGGGAAAGCCTTCCAGTAATGTTGCAACAGAGGAAACATCCCAACTAACTGAAACTCCAAGGACGTACTGTTCACCCAAATACAATTCTGGAGTTAGGGGAGTCACTTCTTCACTGACAAAAGTGGCCAATCAAAACCATATAACTTAGGCATTAATAAAATAACATCTTTAACATAGTGAGACCATATCCTGTTGCCAAAACACAGATTTAAAATGTAAGCACCATATTTGTCAATTGTCATGATTGTGTTCCAAAACAAAACATGTGAACACAATGTGAAAAACGACTGAACTGAATAAGTTAAATGGATTAATTTAAGTTCAAGCTTATTGTGCCATACTGTACACACTTACACGAAATAAAGCTGTATCTCCTCATAACACAAGGCAAAGTGTTATCTCCTCTCATCTCATGCAGTTTATGGTGAATGCTGGGTGCATGTTTTTTTGTTATTATGTCTGCAGCATGTACAAACAGCCTCTCATCACATTCGTCACCCTAGGCATTTTGCTGATGCTATGATTCAGTGTGACTAACATGACGATCCAGCGTGACTCATCAGCAGCGTATGTGGCTTTTGAGGACTCTTAAGCTGCACGTCTGTGTGTGTCCACCTCATCTGCCACTCTGAAGCCACTGACATGGAAAAAGACTCACCTGGCAGCTGCAACAAGTACTTGTATGGTTCCAGCAGAATTCGCTCCGAGG
>NW_024041968.1:0-22338 GCF_014851395.1 Micropterus salmoides | reverse complement strand
CTTACCAAAAGTCGCTGACTTTCCGAGTTGTTCTTTCGACTTGAGGGGCCACTGAAGTGGATTTTCCCAGTTAGGAACTTATTTTCAGATTATTCCAACACCACATGAGTGGTGGTATATTCAGGCTGTGCCCTATTGGGGGAGATCCTGCTGTATCATAATTAATGTGAAGTCCTTTTGGTGACATTCATATATGATAATAATAATAATTGTAAATATTTTGATCTTTACAGAGCCTTTTAAGCAATAAAAAAGTATACAAAGAAACACATTTCAATAACACAAGGTACCAATAAACAGCACATGAACCAAACTGGAAAGTTTGTCAGGTTTCCCTAGGTTATTAATGTCACAGCAAAATAGATGATACATACAGGAAATAAGAAAGCAGATAAATTTACATGTTAATCTCAAAAGAAAAGGTGTAGAATATCTTTATAGCCTCTACACAGAGGTCTTGAATAGGTATCTCCAAAAAATCTCAATAGAAAACACTGTACATGGTATCTCTGCTACAGAATACCACATTTGAATTGTGCTTGGGCACATTTATGCTCAATTAAAACATATTCAACTAACAGTAATACCTGTTGCCTCTTCAAAAGGCGGCTACTGTTGGTAGGCTGATGGCAAAAGTGTTATTGTTCTCCTCGATTGTCTGCTTTATTTGTGATAGCCATGTATCATTCCTGTCCCTCACCATTTCCACCACTACAAACTCCTGCTGGTGGGTCAGCACACGGCCACCACTATGTGGTTTTCTGTTCATTCTAAGCATAGAAAGGAATATACTGTTGATAGATCATACTGTAAGACTATTGTAACAAGTTGATGAATTTAAATTCATTACAATTTACAGTACTGTAAATCTAATGGTAAGCCATAGAAGCCAAGGCCTCAGTTCACCACATGATCAACCATGATAGCCCGGACTTCATTAGAGAGAACAGTTCTGACCAAGGGGGTAAGCCACAGTTTAAACAGCGAAGCCGGCTAAAACCTGCATCAAAAATTGTGACATCCCGTCGCACATGAGAGATGGAACCGTACTGCTTAGATTATAAACTCTCTGTGAATCTAAAAAACTATTCGGCCATTTGGCAGCTGAGCCTCATCGGCGGGCTGATTAATCAGTGACAATCTGAGTCAGACAAACACTTTTTGTTGGTGCAGCTATGCAGCTACCAGAATTATGGCGTTTCTGCCGTTGCTCGACGTCATTAAACCACGGTTACGCAGCGCGGTCATGCTCAGTAGAGCAGTAGTAGTAGTATTATTGGTCCAAAACTGGCTTCACTGCTCTCCATTTAAATCAGTGGGGTGGCTTCGTCCAGTAATATACTGTCTATGGTTCTGCCTCCCTCCCTCTGACAACCAACCATTCGACGGGCCCTATCCCCACCTCTCTGTTGTTGCCCATGCCCACCTCTTCCTTGCTGTCTATATTGCTCCATGTTGAAAGAAATTGCCTGTGTTTTACACACTGCCTTTTATTGGGTGACAAAAAAAAGTTAATTCCAGGTAAAATAAAGCAGCAATAACGAGGATTCATGTGTTCGGTTAGGCTGCATGTAATTCAGATCTTCATACAAACACACATTTTTTGGCTGACGAAGCAATTTAAAATCAAGATGTTTACCAAACGCTTCAGTGATTAACAATTAAGAGCAGCTGGGTTAAGTGTTGGTCAGATGTATTTATGCAAATCAGAAGAGAAGCATATCTGAAGTATTGTGAGCATTGCATTGTGAAAGACATTTACTTCATATGCAAGGTATTTCTTTACTGTAATGACACATTGATTAGGCGTGGTAAAAAAAAAAGCTATTGTGTTATTTTGTGTACTCACTAATTCAACATGTGACATATCCGTAAGGTTTTAGCACAGTTTTGTTTTGCTGCAGCACCATAATTAAACGGAAGTATCTGCTACACAACACCTGCCAATTGGGTGTGTATGTGTGTGTGTGTGTGTGTGTGTGACTTCTAGTTAGATTAATCACATGGTTTAACTATTAATGATGGCCCTCTCTTTAGGAAAAGAGGTTTTACAGACACCACAAACACACACACCTGCTCCACGCTAACACGTGGCTCCCTAATAGAGAAGCAGATAACCTCTGACCTTATTCCATCAGTAGCCATTAACACTGCCTGCTAATGGCCTCATGCTACATGTACTACATGTAGTATGTAGCCCAACAGAACAAAGTAAACAAACAAAACACATGTATTTTTAACCAATTCAGCCATGTGATTGTAGTGATGTAAAACAAGCTTTATAATCCAGCATCTTTTTATGCTATATGTCCTTTTATTCCCACTGTAATGCACTGAATTCTTAGTTGTGGAGTTGTAGTTCCTCCTTCTTACTGCATGTTGAGTAATGCAAATGTTTTTCTTCATTCGAACAAATCCCATGAAAAGACCAAAACCAAAAATGAACTGATAAAACTACATTATTAACTAATACCTATGTATTGTGTGTGTACCATCAGTAGCTGTATCTCATTGTTCTGTGCCATAGAGCTCCATTGTTAGCTCTAAAACTCTAAAACACATCAGTGAGCCACACTGCACTGAATGATTAATTTCCTCATTACACCATCCTGCTGCCAGAAATACTAATTGGACCACCAAATGTGCATTACTCCGCTGCTGAAAATAGTTCCTAAGAAATGCACTGTTTACTTCTGTTTGATTAGTGTTTGCTAAAAACTACAGTGATCAGCTGTTATTAGGAAATGACTGTGCTTTTTTAAACAAGACTAGATTGAAACTGAGTATATGGTCAATGTACTAAACGGTGGCCAAATTGTTACATCAGTCAGGGTAGTGTCTATAAAGTGAAATCCTGGATATTTTTGTTTTTCTGCAATTCTGTGGTGGTCTGTCTAGTGGCTGATGAGTTTAGGAGCAGTAATTTAAAAGAAAAATGAAGAGAAACCAAAAAGAAAAGCTGGCTAGAGATTTACAAAGATGCAAACATAAAAATCAGACTGTTATCTACCATTGCTATTATAATGGTGGATTGAATAGAACATTATTTAAAACATCAACTGATCGAATGAATGGCAGACTCACAGCAGAGAGGGGGATAAGGACAGAAGTGTGGACATGATATAGAAACCATCTCTGATCATGATGTTATTCTACGGCTCTGTGGTTTATCAGTTAACAGACAGCTGTCACATTTATGAAACGTCCAGATCCCCACTGCACTGCGTTATTATAAACTATGATCAACCGGTCTTTGTCCTCTCTTACAGTGGTTTCTTTTTTTTTATTTTATTGCTGTTTAAGTGTGTTCTAACGATTTTTTCATTTTTAGAAGGCAGTCATTTTTAAAACGTTTCTACTGTATGGGCGCAGTAAATTCATAGCAAATATGTGGGGCATTTAAGCATCCATCACAATCATCACAAGGTCACAGTCATTGAGATTCTGCATTCTGCGTGTGTGTGTGTGTGTGTGTGTGTGCGTGTGTGTGGTGTGTGTGTGTGTGTGACAAATCCCATCCTTTCACTGCAGCTCTAAGGTGTCAAAGCCAATCGTATCAGGTGGCACACTGGCAACAGTGTTATTGATCCAGCGATGGTTAATCGTGATCAATATCGCTGTGACAGCTATTCAGAGAGCAGTGAGACAGCCCTGCAGGGTTACTGCAGCGAGCAGCTTGTTAACAAGTTTAGGTTGTTCAGCTTCATAATGAAGAAAGCCTTTTGTTTGGAGACAGTCCTCACCTGCCTGCCAGATGCAGTCAATCAGCTCTAGGAAGACACTCCTAGAGTGCAGTGACAGATGGGATATATGGTGGGAACAGCCCTTCAGGCATCCAGCTTTAGTTACACTCAGACAGGTTGGATCAGAGCTGGCTGTGTCAAGACGGACTGTTGCCTCAAACACTGCTTGTATAAATGACCAGCTATTAGTTCTATAAAAAAAACAGAAAATCTATAATTTAATGATAAAGAAGCCAATAAGTAACAGAACACAAGGATATGCAAGTAATATGAATATGAATGTAAACCTAGTACAAAAAATATACAATAGGCAATTAAAGACAAATACATCAACCCCACAAAACAGAAGTGGATAGATAAAGTTTGACAGTAGAGGAAAGACATTGTCATTAAATCAAAATGGTCCATCCATTGGGGAACATTTGCTTAGTGCATTGCATTTCTCTTGATCATGAACAAAATAAAATATATATTAATATATATATATATATTAAGACATGCATTCGTTCCTGTAGGCTATAAGGTATGCAAACTAGTTAGACCGTGAATCATGACCCCCTGCAACAGGAATCACTGCACCTGTGGGCTTCCTGCAATGTCAAAATTTGTAGTTGCCGTGTACAGTCACGAAGTGAGCAAAAGAGAACAGAAATGGATTGATTAGCATGCAGTGGAAACGATTTACACTCAACTAAAGGTGATGCTTCGACTGAGTTAATGATTAACCATGCAGGCTTTTTAATGGGGCTCATTTCCTCTGCACAATGCCAACATCTGCTTCCTCTTTATATCCATAGCAGTCTACAAGGCCATACTGACAGTTCTTTTCTGCATCTCGCATATTAATGGACAATTAAGTTTTTTTGTAACCTCTGTCTTATTCTGGTAGTTTTGCCCATAGCAACCTGAAACAAATGTAAGGCACAATTCTTAGTTATAAAAGTATAAACGTTATTATTTATTGTTATTTTCTCCGACTGGTGATTCTGAGTTTGGGTTGTACAGTGATATCAGTTACAGAGCTGATCCCTCTACCAAGGGCGCCAAGCAAAAGTATTTCTTATCTGATTACTCGATGAATCGATGTAATAATCTGTAGAGTACTCGATTAATAAAAATTAAATTAAAATAATTGATAGCTGCAGCCCTACTTCAGTAGCACTTACAGACACCAAACTTTCCAGTCTTCCTGACTATTTGCTGAAGCTTTTTACAGAGAGGTTTGTTCATATATCATCCATAGCCTGAACATTTATTCCCAAAACATGGCGAAAATTTATTTTTATTTTTTCTGATTCATGAAGTAATTAAAGACATTCCCTCTGTAAAAACATTTTAATGTAATACGTCACCAAAATAAATCATAAGTCATTTTGAACCAGACTTAATCCAGAGTTCAGATTTCAGTTCTTGAAATAGAGGCAAACTAACACATATTTTCATTTGATACTGCCTCATTTGCATATTTAAACATAACATTTCAGAAAACCTGTAATACACAGAAATATTGTCTTTATGTAAATTATAAACTATGAACGTTTCATGGTGATATCTAGTTAAATTCTTTACCCTATTCACCTGCTGTGTCTCACCTTAAAACATTTGGCCTAATAAATCCTTTTTACACAACAATCTAAAACATTTTAATCATAACCTGGATGATTAAATGATGAATTTCTAAGTAGAATATAAATAAATGCTGCAGAGCATTTAGTGTCTGAGCAGTGAATTACATTTACACAATCTGAGCACAGTATAAATAGACCTCCAGAATGTGGGATTTTCCCTTGTAGCCAAGTTCCTGAACTGTGACATGCCAGTTTGATTCCTGAGGTTAGGGACTGCTGCAATTCGGACAGAACATTCTAAGAGTATACAAGCAAGAAGTGTACAGTTTTACTAGCTTATTTAAACCAGTTCTTCAGAAGTGAAAACAAAGACGAATATCTATAAAGGACAAAGGAGCAACAAAACAAACGCCGTAGTAAAAAGCCAATTAATTCAGAGGACTCCTGTTCTGCATGCACGTCAAGTCATGTGGAAACTTATCAGAGGAGAGTTTCTCCAAGTTTTTGTCCTTATCACAGCTGAAAAGGCCATGTGTCACTTCTGCCCTTGATGCATATGCATGGCCTAATGTTGTAATGCTGCACACACACGCACAAAAATAAAGTGCCACATAACTGACAGAATTATACATAAACTTAACCATCATTCGCCAACTGCACATCCATTCGGCCTCTGGTTACAGCACAATCAACAGGAGTAGGAAGAGAGCAAAGGGAAGAAAAGTGATTGAAAATATGACAACCTATGTATTCATACCAGAAGAAGAAGATACTTTATTGTCAAATACATGTTGCAAAATTCATTTGCATTTAACAAGGGAGCAGCGGGCAGCTGCTGTACAACTCCAGATGTTTATCAGTGTCTGGTCAATAGCGCTGACTGGAGAATCTAACATGTTGTTTGATGATGGGGGAAACCAGACTACGCAGAGGAAACCCACACAGACAACACGCAAACTCCAGACAGAAAGGCCAGAACGACCAGGGTTTGAACCCACAACCTTCTTGCTGTGAGGCCACAGTGCTATCCACTGATCCAAAAGCCTGGTCCTCTCCAAGCAACACCCTTAAGCCGCCGGACAACATCTGGACAATCTTAACGCTGATAGGCTATCACAACACAGCGTCATCCAACTTTCTCGCTCTACTTTAACAAGTTTTCAACTCGCGCGAGTCCCTTGGCGTTGTCGGTTTAGGTACCAGATCTGCTCTGGGTCCTGCGCCTGCCTATAACGTCACACTATGGCAACGACACTCGGACAAATTACATTGTGCCCATTTACAGATGTAGGTATGGATAATATTTTTGCTTTTATTTTACATTTGCTTTGGTAATATGGCTACAACGTACACACAAACTTGATCAGTAGCTAACATTAGCGTCACCAAATCGTGGCTTTCTGCTCTCCAGGCTTTTACAGCTGATGGTCAGGCTGTGATAAGAACCATTTAATAAGTAGAGCTGTATTTCATTGTATAATTCTCCCAGAGCCTTTAAATCCGATTATTTAGCACATCTGGGACGAATTCAATCTCAAAACGTTTTGGAACGGTTTGCAACGTTTTCGGATTGAACAACATGTTTCCTTGCAATGTTGTGCAACGTCCCCAACAAGTTTGAGGTAAATTTTCTTCTGTTTGGTCAGATGATCAGCTGTGATAATTTTGTAAACACAACAGTGTTAAAAAGCAGGAAAATGCAGTGCGCTTGCGTACACAACAGGTGTTAGGGCACTACCATTTCCGTTGAAAAAAACATTTTGCTACGTTTTGTCGGCGCTGAACACCCCTGGTACCTACACCAGCAGCGGGTCGTCCGCACCACCCGACAGGATATCGTGTCTCTCTGTGTCTTTGCATTGACTATGTATGTAATCACGCCACCCCAACCCTGGTTTCGCATTCGGTCTGAATGCACAGTAACCCTACCTTTGAAGCACCAACCACATTTCAAGACACCTTATATACAGTGCCTGCACATGAAATCTATGAGTAGCCTGAGAGAGAAACCTAATATTTTAGAAAATAATAGCAATATGAGAGAAAGTGAGTGTATGCAATAAAGACAAGTGGAGAGAGGAGACAAACGAAGCAGGCCTAAACTTTAATTATCCTAACATCTGTCTAAATACCAGCTTTTACCCAATCAGACGGTTTGTCTCAGAGGATCAGATCTGCTGACTTTTTTTAGTCTTATCATGGAACAGCTTCATTTGGAATGTAGCCTGTGGCAAAGCTGGACAAATATCAGTGTGCATCAACTGAGCAGAGTTATGACTTTTGTCTTCCATCAGGTTTTCCTCACCACGCCTGCCTCCGTCTCCTCCTGTGTTAAACTGAAATATGGGGCCAATACTGGAGTTTTTTAAAAGGCCGGATCTGGGGCCTCATTTATAAACGGTGCGTACATACAAAACAGGGCTGGAAACGTGCGTACGCCACTTCCCAAGCAAAGGTTGTGATCTATAAGAAACAAACTTGACGGGAGAATGTGCGGTCCTCCACGCAAACTCTGAACCATGCATACCCACATAAACTGGAGAAATGAGAAACGGCGACTCACATGGCAGAAGGATGAAACGTTTGAAATGGATACTGTTGTGTAAAATAAATCAAAATATAATTTAATATTAAGTGTTCATTTTCAAAACAGATGAAAGCCAGAGTCCCCCTTTCCATTATCCAGGGCCCTTACCGCCCCCATCAAAAAAGATGATGGCTGTTTTCCCTGAATATTGTTGATTATTAGTATTGTGTTGTTACCATTGTTATTAAAAACATGAAAAAAGCACCTAAGTGAATAAAAAACAACAATTATTGTAATAATTTTTAATTAATAAGTGAATGTTCCTCAGAAACTTTTTGTAAACACAGAGACCGTTTTCTTGGATGGTGAACTTAATAAGTTAGGGGTCTGGGAGTCCTCCTACAGAAGATTTTGAGCATTTAGGACTTAATTTCCTGCATTCTGGTTGGAAAAAATTGCACCAATTTATGGTGGAAATGTTTTTATTTATGTAAAGGGAAACACAAAATTCAGGTGGAAGGTGACAATTTAAAATATAAAAATATATCAGAATATAATGCAGTAGCTCTGAGGTATTCTTTATAGCTTTAATATGTTTCTCCTGTAGATCAACTTACTTAATATCATCCCTGCTCAGTCAGCACACATGATTTAGTCTTCCCTCCTCTTTCACCTTAATGATAAATTAATTCATTTTAATTCAGTTATTAACTCGTGGACTTTAATTGACTAGCTCCACTGTTTTAACATGTAAAACGGGATAACTGCGGGATAGAACGGTAAACGGTAGACAGGTAGCCCAAGCAACATTGTGATCAGGTAGAGATCTCACCACAAATCCACAAATGTTAACTTCGCAGCTCGGATAAAGCACAGCTCACAGTCCCAAACAGGGCAAGATGGCGTCTCAGTTTTTAACATTATATTTTTTAAATTGAAACTCTATATGTCATGTTATCGCTTGGGCACAAACTCAATGCGATTCACAGCGTGAGGTGGGTCCGCTTGATTAATGTCACGGCACTCGCTGGTGTCGCATCAGGTGCTGGATACTAAGCTGCTTTCAGGGGAAGTCCGACAGCGGGAAAAAAAACCCTTGTGAATGTGTGAAGATGGCGATAGGAAGACGTTCACGGTGTATTCCTCAGAGAAATTAACACTTTTAAGAAAGACATTTTCCATGGTAATATCAAGAAAGAGTGTCCATTTTACAGATGATGATACTACTAATTCCTGTTCCCAAGAAGGCAGCACGGAGCTGCGCACAAGAAGTTGAAGAAACACTGAAGAGAAGAGTAGTTAGGATTCACACCGTGTCATCCAGTCGCAGTGGAGTAAACAGGCATGTTTTAACGTTGCAGACCACAGTTTTTTGCAAGTAGTTTCAACTCGTTGTTGTGAATCTTTGGTGTAAACTCGCCTTAAAACTTTCACCTCAACAAACGCCTCGCAAAAGCAGCTCAGTGCCCCCTTTCCAAAATATTGCTTCCAGTGCCCCCCATCAACTTCTGAACGCCCCCGTTGAGAAACACTAATATAGGATAATAAACACAGAGATATCTGCTTTTGCAAATGAACGCCTCAAATATGTTGTACAGTTTAATCAGGAAACATCTTAATTAACACATGATCATTTAATATTAACTTAACTTAATATTAATGACTTAATGCAGTGCCATTATTCTCATAAATAAGGTGAACAGGAGGACAAACTACATTTAAATTGACGCCGTTTTCGATGCCTCAGTCGAGCAGATAGAGTGCATAGTTTCATGTATTTTTATCTCATTTTCGTTGCCTTACTATAGTATGAGCCAAATGCTGTGCGCCAGCGTGTGGACGCTTGTAAAAATCCGGTATGAAAAATATATAACAATATTTATTAGGTAGTTCTTTCAGTGTACCACTTACGTCACTAAAAACAAGTCCTATTTTTTAAACTCATCGGCAGCCTCGTTAAGTGAGTGGACCGTTTGTGTAGCTTTTGGTTTACTCTCTTTTCAAAAAAGGGAATCCAAATTAGTACCTGGGTCATCCCCTCCACCACCGACACTACTCAGGAGGGGTGCACCCTCCTGCAGCTCGCTTATTAAGAGGGTTGAGCTCCAGTGCCCCCTTTCCTCCGGTGCACATACAGTGGGTACAGAAAGTATTCAGACCCCTTTAAATTTTTCACTCTTTGTTTCATTGCAGCCATTTTCCAAAAATCAAAAAAGTTCATTTTATTTCTCAGTAATGTACACTCAGCACCCCATCTTGACAGAAAAAAACAGAAATGTAGAAATTTTTGCAAATTTATTAAAAAAGAAAAACTAAAATATCACATGGTCATAAGTATTCAGACCCTTTGCTCAGTATTTAGTAGAAGCACCCTTTTGATCTAATACAGCCATGAGTCGTTTTGGGAAAGATGCAACAAGTTTTTCACATCTGGATTTGGGTATCCTCTGCCATTCCTCCTTGCAGATCCTCTCCAGTTCTGTCAGGTTGGATGGTAAACGTTGGTGGACAGCCATTTTCAGGTCTCTCCAGAGATGCTCAATTGGGTTTAAGTCAGGGCTCTGGCTGGGCCATTCAAGAACAGCCACGGAGTTGTTGTGAAGCCACTCCTTCGTTATTTTAGCGGTGTGCTTAGGGTCATTGTCTTGTTGGAAGGTAAACCTTCGGCCCAGTCTGAGGTCCAGAGCGCTCTGGAAAAGGTTTTCGTCCAGGATATCCCTGTACTTGGCCGCATTCATCTTTCCCTCGATTGCAACCAGTCGTCCTGTCCCTGCAGCTGAAAAACACCCCCACAGCATGATGCTGCCACCACCATGCTTCACTGTTGAGACTGTATTGGACAGGTGATGAGCAGTGCCTGGTTTTCTCCACACATACAGCTTAGAATTAAGGCCAAAAAGTTCTATCTTGGTCTCATCAGACCAGAGGATCTTATTTATCACCATCTTGGAGTCCTTCAGGTGTTTTTTAGCAAACTCCATGCGGGCTTTCATGCGTCTTGCACTGAGGAGAGGCTTCCGTCGGGCCACTCTGCCATAAAGCCCCGACTGGTGGATTGCTGCAGTGATGGTTGACTTACTACAACTTTCTCCCATCTCCCGACTGCATCTCTGGAGCTCAGCCACAGTGACCTTTGGGTTCTTCTTTACCTCTCTCACCAAGGCTCTTCTCCCCCGATAGCTCAGTTTGGCCGGACGGCCAGCTCTAGGAAGGGTTCTTGTCGTCCCAAACGTCTTCCATTTGAGGATTATGGAGGCCACTGTGCTCTTAGGAACCTTAAGTGCAGCAGAAATTTTTTTGTAACCTTGGCCAGATCTGTGCCTTGCCACAATTCTGTCTCTGAGCTCTTCAGGCAGTTCCTTTGACCTCATGATTCTCATTTGCTCTGACATGCACTGTGAGCTGTAAGGTCTTATATAGACAGGTGTGTGGCTTTCCTAATCAAGTCCAATCAGTATAATCAAACACAGCTGGACTCAAATGAAGGTGTAGAACCATCTCAAGGATGATCAGAAGAAATAGACAGCACCTGAGTTAAATATGAGTGTCACGGCAAAGGGTCTGAATACTTATGACCATGTGATATTTCAGTTTTTCTTTTTTAATAAATTTGCAAAAATTTCTACATTTCTGTTTTTTTCTGTCAAGATGGGGTGCTGAGTGTACATTACTGAGAAATAAAATGAACTTTTTTGATTTTTGGAAAATGGCTGCAATGAAACAAAGAGTGAAAAATTTAAAGGGGTCTGAATACTTTCCGTACCCACTGTATATGTACTCGTTTTCCCCACCAAACAACATGCTTCAGCTTCACCAAAAAGAACACAAGTGTCACACTGAGTAAAATTTATTTTTGTGGCTTTTCTGACAGAATTTGCCTCCTTTTCTTCATGCAGTCAGTACATATTAATATTAATGAGGGGCGTTTCACTGAGCATTTATAGGCAACTATGGGTGTTTAAAGGGTCGGGCAAGGAGCTCAAGCTTTTGTTATAGGACTCTTTTCATTTGGACTCTGTTCTCTGTGCCTGCAAGTAAGCCTGTGTTCCTCAGGTTGTTCTTGTGTTAAATAAATATCACTTACGGCATCTGCCTGCTCCTGTGTCCTGCATTTGGGTCCTCACCCGTTCCACACTTGACAGTAACCTGTCGAGCTTCAAACTGTTTAACACAGTTCAGTTGGCCAGTCAGAGTGAGACACAATCTAAACATTCACCAATCACAGCCAAAAACTTCTAAGGCTACATCCACACTAGCACCTCCCCTCCGGAGAAGTTTAAAACGCTACTGACACCCATTGTCTGCTCTACGAGGTCGGTGGTTAGTACAATGTGTGTACAGTGGTTTATTACTGATGTTTTTTTAATCTTATGGTATGTTGCTGATTGTGTTTAAAGAGGTCATATTATGCTTTTTGGCTTTTTCCCTCTCCAAACACTAGCTACCCTCCAGGCAGTCAGTGGACATAAAGTTGTTACTGTGATGTAGAGACAGAGCTCAGTTAAAACTTTATGGATGAAAGAGACTTTTGTTACAGATTAATAACTCACCACTCTGAAACTCTTGCTCCAGTCTATGTTGCCAAGCTGGTCGGCAACATGTACAGCTGAACCGAAGCTGTTTACCGGCTTCTCGCTGACCCGCCCTTCTCTGCTTCCGATTGGCTAGTAGTCCTTAAATAGGAACTGCACATGTGCAACTCCCAACAAAGATCATTTAAAGACAAGATGTATCACTTTGTAGCTAAAACGAAGCCTTCAACACAGGGTGAAAAGAGGAGCAGCAGCAATGTGCAGTATGACAAAAATATGGTGTTTTTTGAAAATTAAACCATGTAAACCTGTTCTGGTACAACCCCTAAATAGGATTATGAACCTGAAAATGAGCATAATACCACCTCTTTAATAAAAATTTTAAGCAGCATTAATCCAAAATATCAACACTGGAATCATATCGGTCAGACACACTCTGCTCCCTGTTCCATTTTCTATTTGCGGTCTCTCAGTGGAGACTGAGGCCTGGAGCAGAACCAGACTCCAGGATGCTTCCTTCCCTCCCTCACCCCTTAGTTCTCTCCATCCTCTATTTATCCTCTCCACCTGGCAGCCCGCCAGACAGCGCAGTGCCATCGGCCTTCACTGCAGACACTCACAATCCGTGTATTTCTATTTCTGTATCCTTTTCCCTCTCTTACTCCTTTCTTTCCCAAACATCTTCTTATCTCTCTCTTTCTCTCTCTGTCACTCCTCTCATCCCTCCCTGCCCTCTGGGGAAACTGCAGCTTCTTCTGTGAGGCATTTAAAAATAGAAGCTGCTGATGTGCAAAAAGTGATGGACACACAGCTCAGGTAACCTGAGAGGAACTGCAGACAGATGGGGATAGGGGAAAAAAGGTTTTCCATTAAAGGACGGCTGTAGGGTGGATGATGAACTGCATGCATAAGGGACGAGCCATAGCCACAGAGCTAAAGATACACCAGTCCTACTGTCAAGAGGGTCAATTTTTTTAATTTGAGAAATTAGAAAGCTTAAACTGTAAATTTCTATCATCTGCATCAGTTTTCTGTGCATAAAAGAAAGCCTCCTAGATGGTATTCACTAATTCTGAGGTTTCATTAGGGAAGACAAGTCAATTCGGAAGAAATGCACTTGAAACTTATAAGTTGTATTAATTTGCACTGTTTGGTTCAGGTTACAGGCGTGGTTACAGTGTAAAAACCAGTTACTGGGTGCAAAGGTGTTCTAACAGCACTTCAGCACAACAGTGCCAGAAATATGGCATTACAAAAAACAGATACACGTCAGTACACCTACAGAGTGTTAGATAATAAATGCTAAGATTTCCAGAGCTATCACACACTAACACACGTGAAGATAGTGCTGGAATCAGAAAATATAGTAAATGTTAACTAGCTAATGCAAAAATTGCATTTGTAGATGCATCACTTCCCTGCTTTGGAAATTGTAGAAGGTCCTACAGGAGTGTGAAGGTTCAGCACTGTATATCTATTCTTCAAATAAATGAATGTAATAAATGTATGCATCAGGTGTTAATTTAACTTGGGAATAAAAGTTGATACCAGATACATACAGTAATACTAAAACTGTGTATGCACAAAGACAGAAATATGCATAATTATGCATTCTTTTTATAAAGCCACACATCCTCCTGGTTCTGCTTTATATAAAAAAAATAAATAGTGGAACTGGACACACATGCACAAGCCCAATTTCCACTTCCAGTTAAATGGAGAAGGTAGAAACTTCCTTAATCACACATTTGTATATCAATACTTGTGCCCATCGCACCACTCATTGGACCTGACGGCAAAGAGGAAGCACAATTTAAATTTTTCAGTTCGCATTGGTGAGGTTCTCCAACAGCACCAGAACAGCGGTCATTACGCCATCCTCATGGTGATATCTAAATCATTATTATTCAGAAAGATGATCAGTGCTTAATTTATAGTGCTCATATTGAAACATACTCAAACATACAAAGTGTTTACCAACTCTGGATAAAGTTAAAAGATCAATAACGCAGAGAATTGATGGCTCAGACATAATGTAAAAAGAATGTTAAAAATCTCCACTTATAAATAATTTGAAATTATTTAATTTTATAAATGAGCCTTGAATTTGACATTAAACAGATCTCTGGGTAGACTGCAAAAATAAAAATAAAATCAGTGAAATTGACAAACTTTATACTTAAAATTTTATATTTAATCTGCACCTTATTACCCAGTTATCTATAGCAAATGCGTGTATGTCTGGTCGGAAGTATGTATGAGGTGTGCATATTCTCACCACACATTCTTCATTTAAGAATACCAGATTATGTGTGTGAAATGGTGTATGCGTGTTATTTGTGCACTCGTTTTGTTTATACATCTGGTCCCTGAGGTCAAGATCAACAACAGTTTTTTAAAAGCAACTCCCATTCAATTTGTGAATGATATGTCATTCTAACTGTTTCTCCCATATCCGTGATCCATTATCATCATTATCCTTTATATCCACCGACACTTTTCTTTTGAAAAATGGCATTATGTTATGTTGTGGGGCTAGAATTTTAGTAATTTCTGTGATTACAAACGTCATTAAAGTTCTTTTGGAAAAAGAACCTGGAAGTTCCAGTTTCACTCAAAGCCCTGGATATACTTGCTTTTAATTACGTGTTCACGTACGCAAGATGGCTGCCACGCGTATCCTGCGTTCCTCTGGAGCGTAGTTTGAGCACGTCTCCAGAAATTAACGCTATGCGTCCGCGAGATGCAATTCAGCACATGAACGTGGGGGCAGTATGTCGATCTGTTCTACTACCAACGTGGTGGCGGTATGCGGTTGGTTTGACAACTGCCATTAAACGTAAAAGAAGAAGGTCAGCAGCAGACTTTAAAAAAGGAGATTTATGGTGGGATGTTTACAATAAAACTCCTGGAGCTAGAGCGCAATTACCGAGATCGTTTTGATGTCTTGAACCTCCTTGAAAATGCAAATTCGGAGGTTGTCAAGGAAGATCATCCAGTGTCGGCGAGGGATGACCCGGCCCTGATCTGCATCCTCCAGGTACACACTAAGTACACAAGTATGTGAACGCCTGTCTACGCCTACACATTGTTAAAAAGCAAATATGTCGGGGGCTTAAAGATGCCTGATTTAAGAATCTCTCCTCAGATGGAAGCCCAGCTAGTGGGAGCAACACAAAGAGGAACTGAGAGAAGTCCACCTGGTTACACATGTAACATACAAAGTCTTTCAGCAACTGTGGATTCCATGAAAAGCCATCCAGATACTGTTGTCCCTCTGGCAGAGTCAGACTGGATGCTGGCCTGCAGTTCAGACTACATTTGATGCCAGGTGAAGTATTAAAACCCCACCATTGAACCCAGGAGGGCGGTTGTTTTAAATCCCATGCCAAGTGAGCAATACACACACATATCTAGACAGACACACCATGCCAGGTGATCCTAGTGATGCCAGCGGGCTTCCCTAATGCAGAATTAATTTACCCATCACTAGGCACCGCCCCATCTTACCCACAATCCACCTGGCCTGGCTAAGTCCCATCTGCACTGGCTGCTCCATTTAACTGAATGGGAGCCAGGAGAGGGGATCACAGGGAAAGCAGCCATACAACCTGCTGCTGCTGCTGCTGTGTACTATGTACTATGTTCTGATTACAGTTTTTTACAACTGCTTACACACAAAATCTTTCATGTCACACGATTATTGAAACCACTCACTGAAAGAGCAAAACTACACACCAAACCTCCAAAACCATCATCTCTTTCTCAGCCTTTCACTGTCTTCAACTGCATAAAACACTACACGCAATTCTCTACCTAAGACAGTAAAATCTAACAGGAAGTGACATGCTTTCCTTTTCCAAACACAACCAATCAAAGTGCTACGCTTATTGCCCTGGTCACACACCCACTCCTCACATGTGCAAACACTAATTGCTCGCTTTACAGTGGCGTCCATAATTGAACCTTCAGAAATGAGAACAGTTTTCAACTATCTAATGAATTATTTCAGCAGAACAGTATTGTACTGTCAAATGCGTATTACTGCATAGTATTGCATAAACATTTGTAGCTCTCTCAAATTTACTATTATGAAAAAAGTGCTTCATTTTGAGATGTGTTCATGCCATTTTGAATGCAGTGTTTCATTTTGAAAGAGATATAAGGCATTTGGCATTTTGTGAGTGCAGTTTTGGGAATTGTGTGTAGAGTTTTGGAAAAAAGGAGAAATAGTTTTATAAAGGTGTGTAAGCAGAAAAAAACTGTAATAAAGGTTTTTAAAAGAAATTTGTTTTTGAGCCAACAGAATGTGTTTCTTGTGTTGATGTATTCAGTGTTTGTTCTTTCCTGGGTGCTGGCAGTAATATCAGTGTGACACTTCAGCATGTGGACAGAATCAAACTGCCAACCCTGTGATCAATGGAGGACCCACTCTTCTGCCCCATAGCATAACACTTGACACAAAATCTGAAGTAATACTTAGGATAATAATAATCATATTTTTACATGCATGATTGTGTGGAATCCGGCAACATATCCATATATCCACTTCAATGACCCTTAACTGGTTTTAGATGGGGAACTCTGTTATGTATTGTTCTTCATGTATTAGCAGCCCACAGAAAACATACTTTCCAGTCAAGAGGAATGAGCTTTCCTATTCCTCTTCCTTTTGGAAACATTTTATAGTGATGAACAATGCTATAAATATGAAATGACGTTATTCAAAAAGCACCAAATCATCTCCATGTAACAGAGTAAATGTTCCATCTGTGTGTATGCACACATGCTGCCATGTTTAAGGGAGAGCCATACACAGCAAAACACTTGAACAACCAAAGCAGCTTCACTATCCAGTTTTATGTGCATGGATGCCAAGTGTGCATCTGCGAGCATATGGAAGAAACATGTATTGTGTGTTAAACACTGCCATCTGCCGGCCAAAAACCTGAACTGCTGCATTGTTAAATTAAACCCCTTTTAGCAGGAGCTGAGGGTTTTCAGATAGAAACTTTAGGGGAAATTCTTACAGGATTATGGCTGCTTAGACATTTCACATCCACATGAACTCTTTCCTTTACTATGTTCTTTATCAAAGGATCCCAAACATTGTCATGTAAAAGACCATTAAATGGATATGTTTGAAATAAGTGCTGGATTCCAACAGCTCAACAGTCATTGAAAAGTCCCAGAGGGGCAAAATTGGACAAAAAAATCCTGTCTTGAAGAAGTTCATGTAAAACACAATACAATCAGTTTGTTGAACTGTCATAGGCATCGCAAATGTGCAGAAAATGTAATTTTGTCTGATGTTACCCCAGCAACTGAAAGTGTTATGTTCTGAGGTACAGAAAGTTAAAAGACAACTGAACGACTCAGTGATATGTTGTAAAACTCTTCCATCCACTAATGCATGCATAGCACCTGTGTGTGGGACTGTGCAACAGCATAATAACTGATCAAGTTTGATTGCGTTTTGTGGTCAATATTAGAATAGACAAATTAATGTTGTGTTATCTTGAGATGGGTGGGATCTCTGACATGGTGAAACATATGAATAAGTGAATGAATGAATGGGCCTGATCAGCATTTTAATATATTCTCCTTGGACAGCCCTGCTTCTTATAAATCTACAACCACAGCAGCACACAGTAGTTTAGCCTGGAACTACAATAATATAACAGTGTCTAGAGATGTATAGAAAGTGTACACATGTGAACCTGTAGCTGGGATGTGAATCTGAGCCACGGAAGGCTTCAGGCAGCTCAAAACGAAGTGCTTGTCTGATCACTTGTCAGAGGCTATGACAGCCTTTTGGAACAGTGTGGCTGTTCAGAACTAGGCATGGGCCGGTATGATATATTTTGAAAATATCACAGTATCATGGTATTGCAATTACAGATCTAAAAAATGTTATTGTTTTTAAATATCTTTGTAGAAATTTTTAAGCAACAACACATAGTCCTGCTGCTAAGAATAATATCAAATAAAACTATAAAGTCAATTATTGTTATTTCAGAGCTGATGCGTGTATACATAAGGAGAGAGACAGAGAGAGAGAGTGTGTGTCTCACACAGTCTCTCTCCGTACAACAGTGGAAAATGTCATGATTTTTAGATGTACACATTGGTTGAAGACTTGAACAAAAGTACAGACATGATACCGCTCTGTAAAGTAAGGTGAGGGGTGAAACCAGCTGATGTTAGCGAGTTAATCAGCCAGGTTATCTGCTGCGGTAGCAAGTATTTATTTCACCAGTGCTAAACACGCTAACTCTCTTCACTTCAAGATAGTGTTACCTTGAAGATAGCAAAGAGTGACGGGTGGTGCTCCCGCAGATGGGATATCAGATATATCATAAGGCAGACTTCGGCGAGACATAAATAACAGCTCATGTTGCGGCCACGGTATAACAAAACATTTATCATACCTTGAAACTGGTATCCGGCCCATGCCTATTCAAAACAAGAATAAACACTTTTGCCTTTAGACATATTCGGACAACACATCGTAGAACAAAGTTCTTCAGAAGCATACTCAAGCTTTAAGTGTCTGGCATAAGGTCATTTAGAAAGCCTGATATATTTGCTAGAGGGTATCCACAGAGTTCACACACCTCTCTGCTTTCTCTCCTGTCATTCATCTGAGGAAGTCAGTCTAACTGCTGACACCTGAGACCCCAGGGTCAGATTTCTCGGTTAAGGTACATAAAGCTACATCTGGATATGGGTTTGGCGCATTTTTAAGCGTGTTGTCTTTCATCGTAACCAGCTACATCGCTTTCAGTACAGAATCCCACTGACCATGACACCACAGCTGACAGATAGCGCAAGCCCACTGGAGCCCACCAAACAAAGCTTGGTTCCAGGTCACAGTAACATGGAAGATGTTCTGACTGCCCTGACATCTTTAATTCATGGTGGAAAAAACATATTCCATTTAAAAGCAGGGCATGGTCTGGTAGCTAGAGCTGCAGCTACCAGGCCGCTGTGACCCAAATTCAGTATGGAAGCAGATAGCAGATAGTCAGGACGAAAAGGGGATTCATCTGACAGTTTTAACACACTATATTTACAGTATGTCTACAGTATATAACAGCGTGTCATTTAGATATGAGGTGGTCATTTTTTTGTTTGGTTTTTCTTGACGATGTGTCTTCTTGTTGGTACATCTTCCTTGCCTGAATCTTCACAGCCATTATTTTGTAAGTGGTTTTAAGTGTAGTTCAGTGATGTAATAAGGAACGGTGTGATGTAATAATAACATGCATCAACAGATCGCCTTCATCGCCAACCGGTTATCCTGCGTACAGGGTCACGGGGGGCTGGAGCCAATCCCAGCTGACAACGGGTGAAAGGCGGGGTACACCCTGGACAGGTCGCCAGCCCATCACAGGGCCACACATAGACAAACAACCACTCACGCTCACACCTAAGGACAATTTTAGAGACTCCAATTAACCCGTTTAATCCCACCGGTCACATTTGTGACCGTTTCTCTTTATGTTATTTCTGAAGCTCTAAAAGTTGTATTGTTGGCTTTGGGCAAGAAATTCAACTTTTAAATGAAAAAATGGATTGTCTTGATTAAAATTGATGAATATGTAACTAGTGTGAAAGGTCACATGACCAGAATAGTTTACTTCCTGCTTGCACACCTGGAAGAAGATGTCTTCCTCAGACTACTACAAAAAGTAGTAAGTAAAACACCTTAATTAACAGATAGAATGAAAATTATACTCCTGCATATATATATTTTGCTCGTAAGAGGTTTAAATTTGTTAACAGTCACAACTGTGACCGGTAGTATAACACAGTGCTTCAATTGAAAACACAGGTTTTGGCTGTGATCCTAGTTGTCATTTGTTTATTTTCACACATTTTGAAACTATCAGATGTGTTGGACCTCCTAGACATACAAGACCCCCCAAGTGCTGTGTGCAGCATCATGGTCATTCCTACATTTGAAAAGTAAGAATTGAAAGTGACAGTGATGGCTCAGATAGGTAGACTACTGAATGGCAATATCTGGAGGAGGAGGCAGATGTTCATGAGAACCAATTGGTTTGAGATGTCAATAGAGGGGTGGCGACGGAGCAGTGGCTAAGGCACATGCCTTTGGTGTGAGATATTTACGCTATGATACATCCACCAATGTGTCGCTGAGCAAGACACTTAACCAGTGTCTAGTTGCTCCAGAGGCGTGTGACCTCTGACATATATGGCAATTGAAAATAGTTTTGGTTAGAAGTATCAGCTAATTAAATAAATATTATTAATTATGTCAAATACCTATATAGTGCAAACCAATCTGAACATGGGTGAGTTGCTGAGCTTCTATAGGGTTCTTCTCACATCACTTGTCTTGGTCATGTGACTGTGATGTCTACAATGAAGCAAGGCCTACAGGTCTTTGAGGGGTGAAAGACTGATTGGTGTGTTTGATTGGTTTAGATTGGTAGATGTTTTATTACAGAAAGTGTATGAAATCCATGACCCAAATAGTAATTATGTTACTTATGGATGGAATTATAGTGAAAAAAAACACTGTTACCCTTTTTGCTGAGGAACCCCTGGACCCACTTTGAGAACCACTGTTCTAAGGCACAGTTTATGTCTGCCTGCTCTGACATGCTTGTTTTTTATTGCTTTAACTTGCTTGGTCTAATTGAAGAACTTGTGTGAATTTTGACTATGCCGTTTCCCACCGGTCAGTATTGTGACCGAGTATAAAACCTAATATTTCACTAACTTAACCAACATAAAATCAAAAAGGGCATAACGTTTGTGTGTTAGGGAGGTCTAAGGAGTAAAATGCATGTACTCAAATTGCTAGGAAAAATTTGGGATTAAACGATTAACCTAACCAGCATGATTTTGGATGGTAGGAGGAAGCTGGAGCACCTGGAGAGAACCCACATGGAGACAGGGAGAACATGCAAACTCCACACAAAAAAGGTTATTCTACTTAACTTTAAAGATACAATGTGTTAAAATTGAGACTACCCTCCACCTATCAAATTCATACTCCAAAAAAATATGACATTGATGACAGGGAATACAGTACTGAGGTGATTTACAGCGGCTCCGACCAGGACTCAGACTCAAGGGCCGACAAAAACACGGTGTATAAGGTGATAGACAGGAAAGGCGTCAAGTTGGAGAGGAGGGACAGAGAGGTCAGGTATCAGAGAGGCAGCGACAGCCTGTTTCTGTTGAGTCTGTGAAAGGGAGAAACTTGAATTCATAGGTGTAAGAATATTTCCTTTCTTGACATTTGAGAGTTTATTTTCTTTATTTATTAGACTCAAAAAGCTAAGAGAGATTGTGTAATGTAGCGAACTCAGTGCTCGCCCACATCTCTAGCTAAAACTAGGGGGGGAGCCCAGCTATGCTACAAGTAAATTGCCTCTTTAGGTACAAAGTGGTATTAGGAGATAGGACGGGCCGGGGCTAGCTGATTAGCATGCTAACTTCAGCATATATCTCTATACGCAGGACATCTTTGACATAACTTTACATTATTTTACATTCTGTTGATAATTTTTCATTAAAAAAATATTTTAACAAGAATTATGGCCATATCCACATTGTAGGCTACATTTTATCAATCAAAAACATATTGTGTAAATGTACATCTGTAACAGGAAGCCAGAATACACAATTTAAGCAATTTAGCTGACACCACAAGAATGACTTTAAGTCTAATCTAACAGTAAAATATGCTTTAAAGTTGCATTATGTAGTTTCAGCGGCCACTAGCGGAGTGGTTCTAAGATTGCAACCAGGCGTGTGCTCGTACGCGTGCTCGCTTGAATCATGACCGAGCATAACCCGAAACACAACCACTTTCATACAGATCCCCAAAACGCAGAAACACCAGCATGCAAGGCTGTAACTTTTCTCCAGACATGTTCTGGTTCTGTTTCTTCAATGTTCCAGCTCAGAGGCAGATCAACACCGGCTCC